>NC_083579.1:54026970-54326970 GCF_027579695.1 Neoarius graeffei
TCTGCTTATATTACTCTTCTCAGTGTGATTATTATTGCTGCTGATAATAAAAATAATGCTAAAACCCACATTGCCATCACTGGTCCAAACTATGGGCTGTCTTTTATTAAAGACAGATGAAAATGTGTTCGACCTACTGAACCATTCTGTGTTAAACAGTGTGTTTTACATGTGTATGAGGCAGTGTTTTAATCTTTGACAAGTTAATGTGTTCGGTCATGTGTCTGTAATGGAAGGAATCTTTCTATGTACACCTGGCACACTACATACACACACTCCTACATGTACGTGCAGAGAGAGAGGGAGAGAGACAGACTGTGTGTGTGTGTGTGTGCAGGTTGAAGTCGAGGTCAGTCAAGTAGGAATCTGAAAAGCTGTGAAATCACACTGACTTTTCAGAGTTATAGGAATGAAAACTAAAAGCCAAAAGTACAGAAGAGAATGAGAATGGAAGAAGGCTGATAGCCAGCATTTGATTACTCAGACAGAGGCAGCCATGCATCTCTTTGCTGTCACACACTTTTTACACTCTCTGCACAGCTAATAGTGGTAAGACGTAGCTTAGACATGACCTTTCCAAGTGAGAGGGATCAACCTTAATCCTGTGTGTGTGTGTGTGTGTGTGTGTGTGTGTGTGTGTGTGTGTGTGTGTGTGTGTGTGTGTGTGCGCGTGTTGCTTGATGACAAGAGCGAGGGTGAGAAACTGAGAAATATGCAGAGAGAGAGAGAGAGATTACTGATGTATTGTAAGGGGAAGTCATTTAATATGTTCAGGGTGATGTGAGATATGCTGTCTTTGGTGTGGGTGAGTGTGAAAAAAGGCATAATGTGTGTGAGATAAGCTGGATATTAATCGTGTATGTATGCTCTCTTTGTGTGTGTGTGTGTGTGTGTGTGTGTGTGTGTGTGTGTGTGTGAGAGAGAGAGATTCTGTTTTAAATAAACAACCCCGGTTACAGTAGTTGCAAGAGTTCACAAAATCTGTCTATATTCCAGCTTCTCTTACATAACTTGTAGCTCTCATCTTTAAATCTGTGTGTGTGTGTGTGTGTGTGTGTGTGTGTGTACACATGCACGCACACAGAGAGGGGGTGTGTCTCTGTCTGGATGAGTAATACCATGCGTGTCTGCCTTTGCTTGTATGTCTAACACCCTTCTGTAATGAATCTCTGTCTGTTTCTTCTGTGGGTGTCTGTCCATATGAATATGTACATACTGTATAGTATGTATATCTCACTTCTTTCTTCTTTCTACCTGTCTCTGTTTCTCTTTCTCTTCCACTATTTGCAGCTATTCATAGTCTTTTGTGTGTTTGTCCATCGCTCCTAATTTGTTACTGGCCAATAAGAATCACACACTTAGGCTAATTTTTGCATGTATGTGCGTGCAGGAAAAAGTGGACGGCGGGAGTTCACTGCTGAGAGAAGATCTTTCAAGCCACGAGCAGCTCCAGGCTTGGCTCAGACATCGTCAGGTCCAGCAGATTCTTCAGCTAGGTGATCTATTCCGCTTTCTGTTGAGTTTTCCTATTAATGTTGAGTCATATTGTTTGCACATTACAAAGCTGACCATCAGTGCATATTTTTTTGCTCAGTCTGCATGTATCGATATGGGGATTTAACGGGTCAAACTGTATTTCATGCTAATCAATCATTTTTATTGGATTTCATGCAGGACACAGCACTACAATCTGAGTTCTGTTCTGCAGCATATTGTTAGATGGTGTATATCGTTTTGCCAAATGGCACTTTTCCACAGGACTATGCAATATGACACATTATAGTTACTAATCTTATTGCTGGATGTTTTAATTTCCCATCACATAATGGTACCTGTGAAAATAGGAGCAGTTTCCTGAAGGTTGAACGGTGATCAATTCCAGTAAGCAATAACCAAAATAGTAACAATGGAGACGCTTGCTTGCTTTGATTTGCCTCGATTTGCTTTTTATCCAGCATTTGGTTCAATATTGATGTAGCCAACCAAACACAGCAACTTCCCCCGGGTTTTCTGTTCTACTCAATGGGAAGGGTACGAGACATTACTATTAACGATTGCTGGGCCGAGTTTTGTTAGTTGGATATCACTCAATATAGCATGCCAATTTATAATGTGCTAAATCATATCAGACTATTTTAATATATAAATTAGTATGACAGCATGTTATTTCAGATGTAGCCCTTGGGTTTTGGGTTTTTTGTTTTGTTTTTTTAAGGTGGTTGTCTGACTTACGTGAAGACTCATGATGGTTCTGTGATGCTGACCATGGACCATTAACAAATCTATACAAATCTAACACTGCACATGTACCCCTTTTCAGTGCTCTTGGTACACTGGCAAGCAAAGTAATCAAATTCAATATGCTTGTTACAGTCTGGTACAAAAGTGCTCAGAGTGATGGCTCTTGTAGAATGAGATTTTGTCCAGATTTTTTGAGTTTGACAATTGCTATATGTGTTATACAGGAAAGAGAAGTGTAAAGGGCCTCAGAGTGAAGGTGTTCAGACCTGATTCCAAGCCTCAGTGGGTCCATGGTATCGTCAGCCATCATGATCATAGCAGCAGAACCATGACCGTCCTGAGCGACCAGGTGAGAACATGCATGTTGTTTCCTGTGCTTGATCAAGTGATTGCAGATTATGTATGGTGAAGTGAAATGTGCTGTGCTAGGTGTCGTACGCATGTTTTTATATGCTCCTGTCCCTGTAGGTAGCAGAGCCTCTGAATGTGGACCCAGTACTCATGCATGTGCTGGTTCTGGATGACATTAGCCAGTTGTTATTAGTGGAAGAAAATGCAGCAACAAATTGTAAACCTCACACTAACAAGATCAACAGGATCACCCTGGTGACTAAAATACTCTCTTCTGTTGATTTTTTTTTAGTGTATGTGTTTGAGTAGGTGAGTATTTGTAGTGTTCATTTGTGTTTTCTTAATGCTTTTTTAAATCGTCCTCCAGAATGCAGAAAACGGGTCAAAAAACACTACAGAAACAGACCAGGTATTGTGTCTCTCTCACACACGCGCACACACACACACACACACACACACACACACACACACACACACACAGAGTGAGTAATTTGATACTTTATAACTCACACACACACCCCTTATGATTTATTGACTGTACTATAAACACACACCCACACTCATGCACACACTTATCTCTCCTCCTCCTCCCTCCTGCTCTCTCCTGCAGGTGTGTAGCTCAGGGCCGGTGCAGAGGAAACAGCGAGAGCTGTGCAGCGAGATCTCCAACTGCAGCCCAACAGAGGATGATGCAGACGGGACGAGGGAGGAGTGCATAGCTGGTGAAGCGAGAGCAGGTGAGGTGCAGCAATAGATTACGCTGATATTAACAGTTCCCTCACTGTTTGAATTCCATTTAGCTGCATTTAGATTTATTACATTAGCTCTTTAGGGAGAGGGCATTCTCATTCAGCGATCAGTGTCTGGTGCCTGAAATAGACTCCTTCCTGTAGAGTCCTCTGCACACCTATTATTTCTAGTTTTATTACCTTATTACTTTCACTTATTTCTAGATTCCTCAAAGAGTAGGATCAACCATAGTGAGAGAAAGAGGAGGAAAGCAGGGGACAAGGAAGAACAGGACGAAAAAGACAGCAGGAGTGCTGGGTTGAAGAGGCCAAAGGGTAACAGTGGCTCTGACCAGTCAGACTGCAGTGATTCAGAGGACAGCATGTTGGACTCAAAAAGCCTACAGAGAAAATCTACCAAGAAGCCAGTTGACTGCCAGACAGCCAACAATCCTGCAGCACATTTAGGACATGATCTGAAGGCTCCCTCATCCCCCAAAAGCATAGAACTTTCTTCTAGCCAATTAGCAGAGATTGAATGCCAGAGAGTAGGGAAAGTCATGCCCTTGCAGGGTCATTTAACCAACGCACCCTGCAATGGAGTGTACCAAACAGTCAATTCACTACAGTGCCCAATGGGACTGGGCTGTGATAAAGCAGAGACAGACCGGGGAGATGGAGTGATGGAGATCGAGGACCAGAGTGAAGGTGCATCGCAAGAGGACTGTGAAGCTGTTTCTGCCCTACTGGCATCTCAAGAGAGTGAGCAGCTGGTTTCCTTGGAAACTGCATGTGTGTTATTACATACGTCGCCGCCGGAGTGTGAGGGGGTTGAGGGTGAACAGGAGATTCCACCAGGTGACCCAGAGGTCAGGACATCCAATTTGACATGCCCAGAGGTCATTACACCCAGTTGTGACTTAGCAGAAGCAGTGGAAGAAGAGCCCAGAGTAGTTGTGACTCACTCTCCCACCATGCTTTGCAACACAAAAGTGGATGCTGTTAAAGTAGTTAAGTCAAGTCAGTCTCCTGGAACTACTAGTCCTAGACATGATGCTGTCTCAGAAATTACCCACAAGACCACTGTACACTTAAGTCATTGCTCCTCTCTTGAGGTGATTTCCAAGCCACCAGAGGTTACGGAGGTTACCAGGCTGATGTGCAATGCCTCTCCGCAAGCTGCCAAAATTGAAGAGGGCAGTTTGCTCGCAAAAGTCAGTACAGATAAAGTCCTCTTTGGCTTTAAAAGCACAAATGGTTCCAAAGTGACCCCTACCCTGACCCTTCCTCAACATAATGCCCCCTCTCCGAACACAAAAGACACACAGGCTCAATCAAGGACCCCCCCTCAGAATATTGCCCATAACCTTAATCACATGCCTGCTGCAGACAAACCAACTAAGAGTCCATTGATCATTGACAGAAATGAGCCTTTCACAGTCTATCGAGACCCAGCACTTGTGAGAAGAGAACTGGAGAGCCTCTCTACCTATGTCCAATCCCCACACACCCCACCCAACCTCCATTTGAAACACCATCTGAAGAGCTCATCTCCCTCCTCCAGCTCTCCCAGCCTTACCTCCACCACCTCCCACACCAAGATCATGAGTCCCACTGCACACCTCTCACCTCTTCCTCTCCCTTCCCAGTCTCCTTTGTGCTCTCCTCACCCCTCCATCCCCCACCCTCACCTACTTCCATCTCTCCTGCCCGGTTTATCCCCATCCTCAGCACTCTTGGCTGGACATGCTCGGCTGGGGCCTCTGGGTCTCCCCCACCACCCACTGGCCCTGCAGGCGACCCCATCTCTTCTGGGCCAAGGTCCGGGAACTGCTTCCCTGGCAACAATGGGCCTGTACCCAGTCCTCTGGCCCCCTTTTCCCAATGGGGTGCATGGCTATGGTCTGGGAATACCAGCGTCCAAGTGGACGCCCCCAGAGACTGCAGGCATGTCTGAGGCTAGCCTGAGGAGGGTAAGGGTTCATTCAAGACCATTTACTACTGTGCTAAAGAGTATGTCAAAATAGTATGATATATTGGGATGAAAGAGTAGGATAGATTTTCATGAATGAGGTGAGGTGACTATAAAGAGATTGAACAGGTTAAGCATTGATTCATAAGCTTGGTAGCATGTTCTGTCATAAATGTATCATATTTCCTATTGATTGCCAGGCTATAGTGTATGTTATGTCTATCACTGCTTATAATGATACTAATAGGACTTATCCACTTGGTTGGATGTCATTTTTATTTTCACTTCCAAATACTGTTTCGGTACTGTGGTTAGGATGTTACTTTAGCTTGTTGGAATTATGTTTTCTGGGGGCAGATAACACAAGGCAGCTACAAGACATGAAAAAATGAAAATGAAAGCCCTGCAATTAAACTAGTTATTCCTCTATGATTGATTGATTCTGATACTTATGAGATATTTGTGACCCATGTTATGTTTCATCTATAGAACTCACAAAAAAGTGTTTGTGTTTTGAATCCATGCGTGTCTGTAGGGACTGGCATATGTAAGACCTGATTTATGTTGACCTGCCAGACTTTCTAGCAGTAGGCTAACAAGGCTATGTCGCTGGAGTATTATAAATGTATTCATATGATTGTGTGTGTGTGTGTGTGTGTGTGTGTGTGTGTGTGTGTGTTTTTGCAGAACTCACCAAGCCCCTGGGTCCCTCAGACCTCTCCTGTAGCCAATGCAGAAAGTCAGGGTTTGCGACCCCCACTCCCCGTACAGCCTTCAAGTGCTGAACCCCAGAGATCATCCAGGAGTGCCCAGCCCAGCACTCCTACCTCGAAAAGCACAGAGTGAGTACACCCGCCTACATTCTACTACACACATTATATTAATAACACTACGAATCAGGTCTCTAACAACAGATATGACTTTCCAGTTCAGCTAGAATTATATATGAACTAAAACACAACAGTCTTAAGTGCTTCTGTTCTCACACATTTCTTCCAACTTTTCTTATTTTTAGGGAACCAGAGAGGAGGGTGTTCACAGAGACACAAAGCTCCATCCACATACCGCTGAAGGCAGAACAGGAACATGTGAGGGCAGTAGTGGGAAAGAATGGACACACATCCCACTCCACAGTCACAGAGTCACCTTCTGCTCGCTCCAAACAGCCTCAGTTGGTGTATGACCTCACAGGTGACCGCACCAGCTGTTATCAGGAGGAGAGCCGGCGCATTCTGCAAGAGAGCATTGAAGTAGCACCATTCACAGCCAAACTCAGCTCAGACAGAGAACCCTTTCCTAAAAGCTCCACTCCTTCACTAAATTTCAAAGACAAAGAGAAAGAGCGACAGCGTGAGAGAGAGATGCACATGTTCAAACATAGTGTGCCTCCTAGGTTGCAATCAGCCCAGCCTTCACCAACACTCACCCAGAGTAGCTACTACACCCCAGCATCTAGCAGTGTGGAGAACAAGGGTTCTGCACGTAAAGCTCTACCCAGCAAAGAGCTGTATGAGAGACTGAGTTCCCCAAACACTGCTGCCTCTGTCCTCTCTTCACCTAGTACACAGAGCACAGTCAAGACTAGGCCTCCACCTCTTGTCAAGCGCAACCCTGAGAAAGAAGAAGGTCTCCTGGGCAAGATAACAGAGCAGTTGATCTCAAAAGCTATCTCGCTGGACCAGGTGGAATCCAGTAGCATGGAGAGAAAAGGCTCCTCCGTTTCTCTCATCTCTGTCTCTTCTTCTTCTTCCTCTCCTTCTTCTTCTCGTGTTGTACCCTCACTGCACAGGGCACCCATCTTCCACCCCCCAGCCGTACCCATTATGGCATCAAAAGAGGTAGGGCAAGGTAGATTGTCGCCACCTACCCTGACACCCATCCAGCCAATGAGCTTATCTGGAAAGGGTCAGAATCAACAAAGGCCGCCTACATTGATGCCCGAGCTCAGACACGGAGCGGTTGCTGGAAAGAAGGCACCTCCTGAGCCAGTATTTATCACAAACAAAGGTTATGATTTGCAGAAGGGTGGAGTTTTGCACAACCGAGAAAGAGTGGGAGGAGGTCACACAACCAATGGGGGATTGGTAAACAAACAGACTGCCACTGCTTCTGTTATTGTTCGTTCTTCTGGCTACATGCACATGCCTGTGAACCACACCATCACTGAAAGGTCACTTTCCCAAGTTCAGTGTGACCATGTGCAAGCATTTGAAAGTTTGCCAAACACACATTTGAAGGATGGCAATGGTCAGTGTAAGAGGGGCATCCTGTGGACCCCTGTGGACACTGTACACCCTGTTAACATGGTCACTTTAAAACAGGACATCAACACACCTTTGAACATGACTAAAAATATGAATACTCACTTTTCAAATCGTGGGGTGAAATATTCTGTAAATATAGATACACCACACTCAAGAATAGATTTGGTATCTGAGCAATGTGAAAAAGAGAAGGAGGAAGTTAGTAGGGTAGTTCATCCAAAGGTCAATGTCTCCTGTTGCCCCCCTAGAGACATTGCCCATGTAAAGAAACGCAGAGCTGGACTAGCTGCTTTAGAACCGAGACAAAATATGCATGCAGTCCAGCCCCTGTACACTACGGACACTTTGAATGCTACCAAGAGTAAATACACTTGCACTACACATAGCATGCATACCAAATGTACTGCAAATGCTCCAGACCAAGATAAAGAGTCGATATTCAATCCTAGCCCATCCAAATATCCCAAGTTAGCCCCTGAGGTCACTGGAGTTGTAGCCAACAAACCAGGCTCAGTGGCAAAAGTTCAGCCACTGTCTCCTTCAGCCCATACTAGCCAACCTGCCCAGTCTGGTCAGAACAATTACCACAAACTGAAAAAAGCTTGGCTTACGCGTCACTCTGAGCAGGACAGAGGTAGTGTCACCTCAGAGACAGCAGGGGGCAGTACTACACTAACCACCACAACCACTGTCTCTCTGCCAGTCAAACAGGAGGTGAATGGACTGGAGGATAAATGGCCTCCACAGGAGGGCAAAGAACTTTATCTCAATAATAGGAAATGTAAAACTCCGGACAGGAAATGCCTAGTTGAAGACCGGAAGCCCAATGGAAGCAATGTTAAATCCAACACAGAGGATAAAAAAACACCTCTCACCGGGAATAATACAGTTACTTTAGAAGATGTAAAGCCCACTATGGATAGAAATGGCTACTTGCAGGGTAAGAAGCCTAGCTTTCAGAATAAGAAACTGTACATTAATATAAGGAAGCCAAACCCAGCCGACATAAAGATAGAGAAGGATAATCGTGGGGAGAAACGGCCCTTTCAGTCCAGCTTTGAAAGTGAGAGTGGTGGGGACTCAGGCAATGAAAGTGAGTGTCACAAATCTGGCCTGGGGAGGATACATCGGCCCAAACCTGCATTCAAAAAGAAGCAGAATGACCAGAAAAAGCAGAGGGGTGAGAATGAGAGAGAAGATGAAGTGGGAGAAGAGGATGAGGGAAAACTTAACGGCACAATCCAGACTACCAAAGAGAAATCTCAGTACAGGCTGCCTAGCAGTAAGTTTATTTTGTTTTTTTGTTTGTTTATTGAGAGTGACATGTTTTAGAAACGCAGTTGTGTGAGAGTTAGACCATCACTTTAATAATTATTAAGCTGGCTTGATAGACCAGTTTTTACATTTTCATTACATTACATTAATAACATTTAGCAGACGCTCTTATCCAGAGCGACATACAACATACCCAGAGCAGCCTGGGAGCAGTTAAGAGTTAGGTGCCTTCCTCAAGGGCACTTCAGCCATTCCTGTTGGTCCAGGGACTCAAACCAGTGACCTTTTGGTCCCAAAGCTGCGTCTCTAACCATTAGGCCATGGCTGAAGTGACTCTCATTAACAAGGCTATTTTTATTGCTTGTAAATTTGACAAGTTGTGCCCACATTACAGATATTTGATATACTGCTGCACAAATTGACTTAAGCAGTATTTAAATTGATTTAATCAGTTTTTGGAAGATTTTCAGCCACTGACTTTGGGATGTAGCAATTAAAGGACACTGTTATGCTGAGACCTATATTCAATAAAAGGAGCAGACAGATCACAACTGTGAGAAAACATTTTTTAAAGACCTCATCATTTCTCAGCAATCAGCAGCTTTTCTTTAATGTATTTAGAAGTGCTAATGCTGCTTGTTGCTTAGTGGTGTAACCTGCGAAAGATTAAAAAAAGGTAGTCCTTCACCAAAGTGAGAGAGACAGATGGCAATAGTAATTCCAGTATTTGTGTTCTGCGGCTGCTTGAATGAATATGGACAAGGCGACCGAGACTGTTGGCGATTCTCTTTCTTCAGACGGCATTCCTCGTTCAGTGCTAAAGGATTGGAGGAAGGTAAGGAAGCTGAAGCAGAGCGGTGAGGCCTTCTTGCAGGATGACTCATGTGCAGAGATTGGAGCTAATGTGCAGAAATGCCGGGAGTGCCGATTGGACCGCTCACGGAAGGCCCAGGAGCCTGTCATTTCACCGGTCTTCTGTCGCTTCTATTACTTCCGCAGGTAAGCCTCCAATAGGAATGGGGTGGCTGATTATGAGGACTCCCTTACTTTCTAGCACTCTTTCTGGAGAACACTAGCAACTGGCACCTGCTGGCACTGAGTTGGTTTCACCTGTTAGTATTGCTAGCCTAGTACTTCACTCATCATGCTTTTGGGTGAGTTAGCTACTGCTGCTCAATGCTGTTGGTCGATGGCAGCACTCACCTCTCATTGTTCTGCCGGAGTCAGTCACTCTGTGCTCTCTCCTTCTAATATTCATATACCCTTCTGGTCACACTGATTGCCTTGCTGTTTCTATGGCGTGTTGTAAATTACTGACCTTGCCAAGTTAGGCAGATTGCTAACACAGCAACACTGGGGTAGGAGTAATTTTTCATCTGTTTTTATTCCTCTTTCTCCCTGCTCATCAGTTCTTCCTCTGCCAATTACCCCCTCAAAGATTTCCACATTCCCTGATGTCAAGCTGATTAACGGATCTGTGGCTACATACTTATAGCATGTTTGAGTGGCTTTCCTCCACCATAAAACATGGTGGTTTTAGTGAAGTGAGTGATTAAACAAGCCATGATGAAAGATTGCATCACTGGCGGTCTCACTAGGTAAACCTCTATGCTCAGTGGGCATTGCTTAAATACTGAACATTGACACACACAGGGGAGACTCGTATCAATGGGCTAGCAGGGTTACGCCCCCTGTCTTTCAAACATAAAATAAAAATTAAAATAAGGTTTCTTATTTTGGGTATCCACATCATCTTATCTGTGGTTAAAAAACATTTAAAGGAGGATAATTTGTGTTTTTTTTTTTAAATTGAGTGTAACAGCTGGGGCAGCACGGTGGTGTAGTGGTTAGCGCTGTCGCCTCACAGCAAGAAGGTCTGGGTTCGAGCCCCGTGGCCGGCGAGGGCCTTTCTGTGCAGAGTTTGCATGTTCTCCCCGTGTCCGCGTGGGTTTCCTCTGGGTGCTCCGGTTTCCCCCACCGTCCAAAGACATGCAGGTTAGGTTAACTGGTGACTCTAAATTGACCGTAGGTGTGAATGTGAGTGTGAATGGTTGTCTGTGTCTATGTGTCAGCCCTGTGATGACCTGGCGACTTGTCCAGGGTGTACCCCGCCTTTCGCCCGTAGTCAGCTGGGATAGGCTCCAGCTTGCCTGCGACCCTGTAGAACAGGATAAAGCGGCTACAGATAATGAGATGAGTGTAACAGCACCACTAGCAGTTGTAAAAAAAAACCAGTCATATGAAGTGAGGCTGTGGGCTAACTGTAACCAGCCCAGTGCTGTAGGCAGAGATACTCCCTGCTGCAGCCAGTCAACGGGAGCCATGTCACGTGACTACACAGCATGAGAGGCCCCCTAGTTTTGAGCTCCAATGGGCTTATATATTCTAGCCCATTTTGGTGATGTTTCCGTAATACGTCACCAGTAGGCGGCTTACGGACTCAGTCGCAGGTGTAATAAACGTGAACAAAATGGATTATACGGTGTGTTCATTTTCACCTTTGGCTGACTGTGACTTGCTTGACAGTCAGCGTGAACAGCCGATCTCAGTCTGGGAGGAGTTGTAAAATACAGGAGTCAAGCCAGACAGTTTCTCCTTCCCGTACTGACATGACTAACAGGACTAACATGGAATTGTATTGTTTACAGTTGACATTCCTCTCTCTTTTTCATTAAATTGAACATGATCTTTTACAGACTTCCCATCTTTACTCATGATAGACTCAGCCTCTCTGGGATGCTCTTTTTATACCCAATCATGTTACTGACCTGTTGCCAATTAACCAAATTAGTTTTTTTTTTTTAACATTACACAACTTTTCCAGTCTTTTGTTGCCCTGTTCCAACTTTTTTTGAAACATGTTGCTGGCATTAAATTCAAAATGAGCATATATTTTTCAAAAAATAAAAAAATTCAGTTTCAACATTTGATATGTTGTTTTTGTACTATTTTCGATAAAATATAGTGGTTCGATGATTTGTATCACGATTTATCGTTGCACAATATATCACTACATGCCTAGTGGTATTGACTACTTTCACATTACCCATAATGCTTTGCGCTTTGGGGGGTAACCAAAATATAAACAAACTAAAACAACACAGTGTCGCACACTGATAGTAATATTTTGAACTTAAATCTCCCTAAAACCTTCAAAGAAGTGTCAAAACTAACTAAACCAAAGCTTAAGGAAATCTGCAAAACCTTTTCTGTGGACTTCAAGAAATCAATCGGTAAAAAAGCACTTGTAAATATCGTATCGAACACTTTGAACATCTCTACTTTGGGTGACAGTCAGCCGCCTTCTTCGTCTGTCAACACAGGAGTTCCAACAGTTACTTACCTGCAGAAGTTAAAAGATTGGCAGAAGAGTTTTGAAAGATCGACACGGATCATAGAAGAATCCACAGTGAAATCGTTTTTGCTGGCTGCGACGAGAAAGCCGTAAGAAAATACAAAACGCTTCGTGCGTGGGAACACAAGCAAGGAATTCACTCAGTCAAGTAAGTGCTGTAAACACAGCAGAACTGTCAAATTTCTTTTTTAAGTTTATTTTGATTCCCTTGACTCTGATTTTCCTCGAGCTCATATGCCACCAGATTACGACAATCTTTGGGCCGTTAGAGGAAGCTGTTTGGACGACAGGGTCAAATACTACATTCGATCTACCTACAGAAACACTAAAAGGGGAAGTACATGGAAGCTTACTTACACTACATCGTCTGCGCTTTGTTTTGGGAGTTGATCCTTCAATAAAGTTGTCCTTTTCAGTTCTTTGACTTGTCCTTGTTTTTCAGTTTTTGCACTTTTTATGACTAAACACAAACACGGAGGGGTTGTAGGCTTCGTAACTTGGGTCGTCAGACTTTACTCCACCGCTGAAGTGTGCAGAACACAGTCACGTGTTGTCTGTCGGTGTAAAATTTTGACGGCGAATTTTGTCTAACCGCGCTTTTTGACGCTTAGCCTCTTTAAGTATTCAATAAAACTTTAAATCAGGAGAAGTCTTTTTTTCCCCATGTGAATTCGAAGAAATGACTGAGATTATCTGACTTAGTAAACAAATATAGCGCCTGGTTACACACACACACACCCCGGCGCAAAGCATTATGGGTATGTGAAAGTAGTCAGTATATTATTCACTGTGCCGCACCCCCACCTCCACCCCCCAAAAAAAATTTCCACCAGCTGCCACTGGACACACAGATGATATAGTGAGGGCTTAGAATATTGCATTATGTATGGCATGCACCAGGAGTAAGTTAGCCATTCTACTGCTAGCATTAGAACAAGCACACCAATCTGCAAACATTGATCAGCAGTGTTTCCATGAAGGTGAACCTGTAGATTGTTCACTGCTTTGTCCAGTGTGTGCTCTGTGGTGTCTCATAGACCGATCCTCAGATCAACTGTTCATCTGTCATAGAGGAAAGAGATAAGGGGCTCGCTTGTCTAATAAGAGACAAGCCCACTGAGGGGAAGGTGATTATCACCTTGGTCTATACGGTATGTAACCCGAAAGCCCAGCCCCTAACGGGATCTGCCAGTCTGCAAGGAGTGTCTCCTGCTCAGGGGCGTTACTTAAAAGTTGTGCCTCTCCAGGGGATTCTCCTCATGACATTGTGACAAACTGTACATTATCCAGGTGATTCTCACCACCTTTGGCAGTTAGAAGGGATGAAATAAAACACTAGATATGTATGTAACTGGGGTTCTCTGAACCCTGGATAACTGCCAAGGTTTCTTGTCAGTACTGACCAGGTAAAAGCTGGGAAGAAGATTCCATGGAAGGGTGGCTATCTGAGAATAGGTGATTTTTTTTTCTCCCCCCCGCAATGAGCTTCTGACCTCTCATTAACAAACTGTCACTCACTCTGTTTTTTGTACCATTCTGTGTAAACTCTGGGGATTGTTGTGTGTTGTGACGCTTGTGAGCTGTATCTGTATGAATTTATACAGCATGCTACTAACACATGATTGGCTGATTAGATAACGTCATAAACGTGCAGATGGACATGTGTTCCTATTAAAGTGGATGCTGAGTGTATATCCTATTGTTATTATCTACTATTCTACATTACATGTAAATTCATATATGGTATTTTAATGAGAGTAAAAGGGTTTTGATGGGGTTTTTTTGTAGTTTTTTAGATTACAGAATATACAAAGCAATTAATCATTGTACCTAGATGTATTTTTATTACATATGCAGGGTTAAATTTGAGGATGATATTGATCTAATTGTGTAAAGTATAAAAAACTACATGTACAAAACTGCTGGAGTATGGTTAAAACTCACTCTAAATTTAATTTCTACTCTCAGCTAAGTTGTCTCATCTCATCTCATCTCATTATCTCAAGCCGCTTTATCCTTCTACAGGGTCGCAGGCAAGCTGGAGCCTATCCCAGCTGACTACGGGCGAGAGGCGGGGTACACCCTGGACAAGTCGCCAGGTCATCACAGGGCTGACACATAGACACAGACAACCATTCACACTCACATTCACACCTACGGTCAATTTAGAGTCACCAGTTAACCTAACCTGCATGTCTTTGGACTGTGGGGGAAACCGGAGCACCCGGAGGAAACCCACGGGGAGAACATGCAAACTCTGCACAGAAAGGCCCTTGCCGGCCACGGGGCTCGAACCCGGACGTTCTTGCTGTGAGGCGACAGCGCTAACCACTGCATCACTGTGCCGCCCTATTATTATTATTATTATTGTTGTTGTTGTTGTTGTTGTTCAATTAGGAATTCTAGCTGATTTTATTGGAAACATAAGAGGATTATAAATCCAGTTCAAAGTGCCGTTAGGTCATCAGTTAAGCTTATAAGTGGTTCCTGAGAACCTATCTAAAATTGCCTTATCCAGGAATACATGCTGGCAGCCTCTTTCTTATTCAGCATCACTTTGCCACAAGGTGGCAAAAGTATCAGCACTCCCAGGCTGGTTTTATTTAGTTGTTCATTAAGCCGGGAAACAAACTTTTATTACCAGCAAAGTATATCGTTCTCTGGCCATGGTATCTGCTACCTCTGACCTTCTCTCCTGCCATAGACTATCATACAGCAAGAACGGAGTAGTGCGTGTGGACGGCTTCTCTGTTGTGGAGGACACTGATGAAGAAGCAGTGCGGGTGTGGATGGCAGGCTTTGAGGATGAGGAGGAGGACAGGCAAAGGGAGATGGAGCTGGACACAGCCAAGTACATTCTCACGCTCATAGGAGACAAGTTTTGCCAACTTGTCAAGACAGAAAACACTGCTGTTACATGGGTCAAGAAAGACAGTGAGTGTGTCCATGTGCACATAGTCATAAAAATGTAGTTTATATATGTCCTATACAAAAAAAAAACATACAATGCAACAAATCCATTTTATTAATGCATTATATGAGCAAATAATAGCTCAACATTGTTCTTCATTATGTTAAGAAGAGCATTTCAAACCCTCCCACTTTGTTTTTTTGTGTGTGTGTGTGTGTTTGTGTGTAGCCCAGGTGATGTGGAAGCGAGCGGTGAGAGGTGTGAGAGAGATGTGTGATGCATGTGAGGCTACTCTGTTTAATATGCATTGGGCCTGTCACAAATGTGGCTTTGTGGTGTGCATGGACTGCTACAAAGCCCGCGAGAGGAAGAGTGCCAAAGGTTAGAAATACACTTATGTGACATTTCCTTATAAGCGTGTCTCATTTCCTGTGTGATCGCACATGTATATATATATATCTGTGTTCTCAGATAAAGAGCTGTATGCCTGGGTTAGGTGTGTGAAAAATCAGCCCCATGACCTGAAGAACCTAATGTCTACTCAGATAGTCCCAGAGAAAGGTGAGTGATTTGTGTATCTGATGCACCTGTGTGTGTCATTGTGCATAGTTTGAACTACAGTAATATTCTTGTCAGTCATATTGATTAGATGTCAGGCTGATATTAAAATTGTTCTGTATGACCTACAGTTTTAGCAGATCTGCAGAGCGCCATGCATTCTATAAGGAGGGAATACGGCATCCCCTCTCAGTGCTCTTGCTTTGGCAGCAGTTCCTTCCTCTCCAGATCCACCATCACCAACAGTCTCTTACAGGTGACAAAGTTACCCTCTTCTTACTGAGCTCTCTAGTGCATATATTTATTCTTGAATCATGCCTTGTATGGCCCCATTTTAACTTTTACAATGAATGTAAGTTTTAATTTTAGCTTCACCGTTCAATACAGTGTACGCTTTATGCTGGAAAAAGTGAAATGAATGTGTTGTGATGTCAGCTTTCTGAGAGAACGCAGTGCGACTTGAAAAGCCAGCAGCAAATTCAGGAGAAGAGCACACAGAGCACAGTTCACAAGATTTCCACAGAGAGAAGAGGTGAGAAAAAACTTGTTTATTCTCCATTTTCAACAGGCGTCCCCAGCCTACAGAAGGTTGGAAAATTACTTGAGAGAGAGAGCGAGAGAGAGGGGTGCAAAGCAGTTCAGAAAGTCAGTTTGTGAAACAAACCTCCAAATTGGCTGACTATCTTTGAAGTTTGAGCATGAGTTGCATACATTATCTGGCCAGAAGTTCATGTACATCTGACCATCACACCCACATGTGCTTTTTGAACATCCCATTCCAAATTATCTTTGACTCTGGTGCTGTAAGAAGATGACGGCTTTTGAGAGGAGGTTGTCTGAATTGCAGTGTTGCAAGAAGGAGCAAAGCAATTAGTTTAACCATGCTTCCCAAGTACTGTCCTTTTATAAATTAAGTACAGTTGTAGCTTATAAAAAGTTGTATTCATTATTGTGTTGATCAACTCCATTTTCTCACAATGTCTTTTTTTATTTGGTGCAATGCATTTTTTTTCGCAGGTTAGGTGACACTGAAAACTGCAGTAATAATTTGATTAAAGGATATGGGACATGAAACATAAATGCACGCTATATCAGTTTCTTTCCATTAAAAATATGAATTAATTGCATCAACAAATACAAAATCATCTATTAAATTCAGCAAAATCGTTATATTCGTGATGATTATATGGCATTTCTGCTCGACTTCCGATATGCATTTTTTGAAACCGGAAGAGCCGCTGTCACGTGATCATACGTAACAAAAACTTTCGGGCACAGCACAAGCGGGTAGATGAATGGAGAAGTGGATGACAAGAAAATTGTTTTTATAGTCTTTAAAGTACATTGGACATCATACATTGGACATCATGGTGTATTGTGCTGCTTATGGTTGCAATAATTCCAATGGGAAATGCCCTGGAGTAAGTTTTTTTGCATTCCCCAAGGACCCGAAGCTGAGGAAAGTGTGGGCTCACCTGCGCATGCGCAGTAGGATTCGCGCATGCGCAGTAGGCTTGGCAGGACAAATCCAAGAGGTAGGATAACTTTACAGAACACCTGTTGAAAAAACTTTGCACCTACTGTTTCCCACAAACTGTATTTGGACCATTTCACTGAGGATTCTTTCAACATTAATACTCAGGTACTGAGCGATATTAATTCATGAAACATGAAACAGGAAGTATAAGGATGAGAAAAAAAAACAGTTTAAATCGGGAAGCTGCGCACATTTGCGCCAGGCTGCACAAATGTGCGCAGCTTCCCGATTTAAACTGTTTTTTTCTCATCCTTATACTTCATGTTTCATGAATTAATATCGCTATTTTTTTTTTTTTTAAATCGGATCTTCGCGATTCAGCCGTGAAAAAGGCGGCATCCGCCGAAAGGCGCGCTGTTTGCATCCCTGCACGGAGGCCAGGGGACAGGGCAGGAATATTTTTGTTGATATGAATGATCCGGTGCGATTTCGCGACCCCCCTGTTGAAGACCTCTGCGCTAAGCGACTGAAAGCCGAGGTAAGGATTAGTATTATAATTTTGGGTGTATCAATTATTGATTATCATAATTCTGACTCGTTTCGCCATTTTGAATGTTTTCATCTCGGACTCTGGAAGCATTGTGTCTCAGTCAATCTCGAAAAATATCAGCAAAAAAAAAACTAGCTTGCAACGGACTTTAGCTAGATCTATGATGAACTTTCAATGTATGATACAAAAATAATACTTCTTTCAACAGATCATTAGCCTTTGAGCAGAATTGTTTTTAACTTACCAGGAAGTGTTATCGAGCCGACCGCTTTCAGTTTCATGAGGGCTGAATGAACGCTCACTCTCAGAATCATCTGACCCGTCAGAGTAAAGACAAGATCCATGTTCATGTGAATTTCCAGCTATCGGTTCGAATTGATAGGGTCTAACTTCACATCTCTGTGAAACATCGGGAATATCACTGTCGATGGTGTCCATTTCGGTAACCTGTTTACATTAGATTCCCAAGCGCTGGCTCCTTGGAAAGTTTTTGTGACGTCACGGGTCATGTGACCACCTAGCTCATTAACGAATCCTTGTTTTACGCTGATGTATAAAAAAAACTTGAATAATGTGATGATTTTCACATTTTTGACGCCCTGCAGTGATTTAGATGGCATTTCTTATGTCCTTTATACATAATTATGCCCAGGTAAAAATCCATGTCCCATATCCTTTAAATATTAGCACTAGTGTTGTAGTCCTTGAGATCAGTCTTGGTCTCAACACTCATCTCAAGACCACTTTTTGAAGGTCTCGGTCTCATCTTGTAATCGACCGCATTTTTACTTGCCGTTGTCTCAGAAATAGAGGATGTCACCTTCCTGTTTCAAATGCAACCAATATCGTGACTCATTGTTAATTTGACATTTTTGTTCCTGTTAATGGCTATCACACACCCCCACCCATCCCCACCCCCCTTCACACGCACTGGTCCAGTCCTGGTCTTGACTCAGTCTCTCCCTGCCTTGGTCTAGGTCTTGAAACAAACCCCTTTTTCACAGCCTGTTTAAGGCGGAATTCTTACACCTTTATTCCGCCTCACATTCTGTATAAAATGTCTGAATGTGGAATGGGGGTCTGTGTTTTTCCGCCTCTGAGCCAGAATGATTGGTAGTAATAGAGGCAGACTCAACATCTGTGTAAAGGGGACAGCTGGCATGGGGGGACAGGGGTGTGACGTTTTTGATAGTGACATTCTTTTTTCCGAGACAAGCATGAATTCAAACATCTCTGTCTACAGTGTCTAAAGTCCCAGGGCCTTTCTGCCTCAAATCACTTCCTACTTCTCTTCATTTTCTCCTCCAAAATAATTTTGATCACGCAAACATGTTGCTCACACTCCTCTCTCCACTCCTCTCTTCCTCATTACCTTTCACTCTGATTTTCTCTCTCTCTCACTCATTTATTTTCCTTCGAAAAGTCGGCTCAGTTTGTGCTCTAAATGATGCAAAAATGTTTTTATATATATATATATATATATATATATATATATATATATATATATATATATACTGGGTGCGATTTGCTGGGGGGGATGGTGGGGATCATCCCCCCCTCTGGTTTTTATCTCTGCTGAAAAAAAATCCTCGGGGACAACCCCGTCAATAAAACAAACAAACCAAAAAAAAAGGTGACATGACAGGCATGTTGTGACACAGTTTTCTATGGTCTACATTGCACTCACTTTCAAAATGACCCGAAGTGGCAGCTTTGATGTTCACGAACGTCTAGGGTTGCCAACCGTCCCGTATTGGGCGGGACATCCCGTTTTTTGGGTAATTTTAATTTGTCCCGTCAGGGACAGATCCTGCCCCTCACTCCAATGCTGTGGTGTAAATCGCGTAATTGCCGTGAGAAGCGCTATTACCGCGAGTCGCGGTCATCTGCGATTTAAAACCATTCACTGTTGCCATATCCTGAATTTTTAAGCTATACTGACAAAATAGGCATCAAATTAAACTAGAGCAGATGGTGCAGCCAGTGGCTACAGCCTAACTGTTCAATAAGGATAGCAGATAGCTTAAAAAAAAAACTTCCGAAACAGGATAGACCTCAGCCTATAGGGGAGCTTTTCTGCCTCACTCCTGCCTTTGTGATGTCTTTCTCTCTTCTTCTTCTGCTATGAAGCATTGCAGAAGGTTCTTAGGGTTTTCAAATGGACAATTAAGCAAATATCAGGGTTTTACAGCTACAGCAAATCATTTTTCAGTTTATGACATTGCCTTCATAAATATGGCCTGATGAATT
Source organism: Neoarius graeffei (assembly GCF_027579695.1). Lineage (NCBI taxonomy): Eukaryota > Metazoa > Chordata > Actinopteri > Siluriformes > Ariidae > Neoarius > Neoarius graeffei. The sequence continues at coordinate 54,046,903 of NC_083579.1, forward strand.
ATTTGGCCAAAGTTTAAAAGAGAAAAATGAGACAATAATATTAGAATTGTTTGTTATTTTGCATTAAGTTACTTAAAAATATCCATTAATTGGTCTATTAATTTTTAAAAGCTCTATTTTAGAAATGAATTTGTAGTGGCCTACATTTGAAACACTCACCTAAAGGCGATTCGGTACTGTAACTATTTTGGGGCGCTGGGGTGCGTGTACAGGGCCTGTACTGGTACTTGTCCGCACCCGGAACAAAGTGTCCCTCATTTGAATATGAGAAAGTTGGCAACCCTACGAACATCCCCAGCAAATAGATACATTGTAGATAATCAGAGTGTGAACGTGGATTTAGCGCCATGAATCACATCCTTACCGATGAGCGCAACAGAATGAATGTATCCACACTGACAGCCTTCTTTTCCTCGCTGTCAATGGGCCAGACGTGCGTTCCTTCCCTGCTGAGAAATTCGCAGAAATGTGGATTAAAGAAGGGCCAAACGCGGCAGATAGCGCATCGACGGGAAAGCAGAAGAGGCCACATGAACTGCTCCATCAGAGCAAACTGTTCATTTAGTATTCATGTATTTCAGTGATTTTCGAGTCACTGTCCATTTAATCCGGAGGGAGAGAAACATCACAGCAACGCGACAAGCAATGCGAACTTAGATAGGAAGATGAATTTACTATCTCTGGTTTAGTGTTCGTTTTCATTTAGTGTTATTCATTTGATATCATCGGATGTTATTGAGCTGTTAGCCTATTGTTACCTTAATTTTGTGACATTTCATGATTAAAAAAAAAACATCCCCCCCTTCTGGTTTTTTGACAAATCGCACCCTGTGTGTATATATATATATATATATATATATATATATATATATATATACATACTATATATTACTTCCCTTAAATTTGAATTTAACGGAAGTGATTACATGTTGCATATGATGCTCAGTAACTTCAAAAGCACCTCAACACTCAGTTCATCTGCCATTGTTTTGAAAGCAGTGCTGTATGCTTGGGGTATTCAGATTTCCAACGCATAGATACGTCACCCTAGATGCCGTTGCTCTATTGTGACACGTCACGTCTCTGGTTGTGGAACACTGGCTCGCAGTGTAAAAACACCAACTGGTGCAGCTTCATGCCGGCTTTATTTTGTTCACTATAAATCGCTAAAGCCGGAATATTGAGGTGCAGCCTCTTCACCATTATTATGGAATATCTGTGTAAAAAGGGCTACAGTCTCAATCCCTCAAAGTCTTGGTCTTGTCTCAGACTCGATACATTCTGATCTTGGTCATGACTTGGTCTCGTTTGAGGTGGTCTTGACTACAATGCTAATTGGCAATATGTCAGTTGAACAGACAACAAAACTTGTGCTTTCACCTATCACTACTTGCTGTTTACTATCCTGTCCATTGTTTGATGAACACTCTAGGAGACATGTCTGTGAAGATTCTCAATCATCCAGGTCATAGTAAACTGTGGGTGGTAGAAATGGGCAACTGGACTTGCTTGAAGATTCTTGAAAACATTTCACCTCTCGTCCAAAAGGCTTCCAGACAGAACTGAGGAAGCCTTTTGGACGAGAGGTGAAACGTTTTCAAGAATCTTCAAGCAAGTCCAGTTGCCCATTTCTACCACCCACAGAACACTCTAGGAGGTTCTAGCTATTTACAGTGTTCTGAATTACCATTTATGCTCCAGGCTTTTAATTTCAGGCCATTCTTAGAAGTACGTCTGAAGTATAAGCTAGAGTCCACACACACACACACACACACACACACACACACACACACACACACACACACACACAGCACACATATGTTTACTGTATGTTTTATCAGCCACTAATTAAACCAGACTTAGTAAGGGCAAAAGATGTGATGAGCCTCTTATCTATTATATAGCTTCTTAAGAGACAAGTTATTATGCGGTAAATTTGTGTGTGCTACTGGCAAGTTGTGCTGATTTGGTGGCGCATCTTTTTGTGTACCTCAGGAAAACTGGTGTGTGATGATATGGAAACTTTGGGCAGGAAGTCGAGCAGCCCAGAGCAGGGCTCCACTTTGCGTGACCTCCTGACTTCCACAGCTGGAAAACTGCGGCTGGGATCGACTGGGCCTCAAATAGCCTTTGCACCAGTTTATAACAACACTGATCAGGTCACACCCTGACACTGCCTCACATTCTTGTATTCTTCTCATCTCTTAAGGTCATTAATTAGTTTACTTTGTTTGTACTTTATGCTTTAGACTGTTCAGAAAGCTAGCATGCCCAACCTCCTGGATGATATTATTGCATCAGTGGTGGAGAACAAAATTCCAGCCTCAAAGGTAACCAAACTTGGGTTGAACCAGGATTTGCTGACCGAGGAAGAGGAAGACCTGGGGCTGGAGGAGGTGAAGCCAATTCGAATCCCATTGGCTGACCCGCATACCAGTGTTCCACATGATTGGATAGGCAGCCACCGGTTGCTCTGGCTTAAAGATCACCATCACCTAGGCAACCAAAGACTGTTCAAAGAGAACTGGACACAAGAGCAGGTTTGTGCTACAGAGTACAGTTTGAGCAATAACTGTTCTTGGGTAGAGAGACAAGACAAAGTAGATGCTTTTTAGGACAGAGAACATCATTGAAATATCTTCATTTAAACGATAATTTGGCTAATTGAAATGGCCGTTGGAGTAATGATTTCTTAACACACTGCATCAATACCCTGTAGAACTTTGCTACTGTTCAGTATAAGGTGTGGACTGATTCTGATATTGTTGTTTCTTTGTAGCCGGTGTTGGTCTCTGGCCTCCACAAGAGTCTGAATGCCAGTCTGTGGAAGCCAGAGCACTTTAGCAGAGAATTCTCAGGACTCCACAGTGATTTCTACAACTGTCGTGATGGGAGTATCATAAACAGCCGTGTCAAGGAATTCTGGGATGGATTTGAAGATGTGTCAAGTAAGTGTTCTGTTGGGATATCTTACCCGGTATTTTTTTTTAACCATTAGCTTGACTTGTAGCCTGTTTGTATATAGCTCAGGCTTTTCGGCAATCCAAATGATGTTTATTGCAGTGTAGGTTGAGCTATGATGTTAATAAGCTGATTAGATGAATCAAGTGTATTGCAGCAGGGAAAACGACAAAGTATCCAGAGCAAAGGGTAATCCAGAGCTTGGGTTGGTGATTACTGCTGTTCCAGTGTTATCATATTGTGTGCCTTTTTTCATCAGAGAGAACTAAATCTGCTAAAGGTGATCCTGCAGTTTACAGACTGAAAGACTGGCCATCAGGGGAAGAGTTCCTAGCACTCATGCCATCCAGGTTAGCGCTCCATGCTAATACATTTTCCCAGCTCGCCCTCTGCGTACACACACTACCTCCAGAATTTGAATAAACTTTCGTTCATTTGAATACAGCTTGAACATATTTTAATATGCACCTCTGTATGAAGCTCAAGTTCATGCTCATTATTCTACAGTCTGATCTTTCGTGACATTTCCATTAATCATTTGATAGCTGTGGGGCCTGAATAGTTTAACAAAATAAAAATGTGATTTTACCTGTCATTTCTGATGATATAATAACATTTGTGTGCCTAGTTTATGTTGAACAAAGGTGTTACTGCAGGTAAGCAGAAGTAGTATATAGTACATGCCTTGGATAATACAACACTATTGCCTTTGCTAGGTATGAAGATGTTATGAGGGCATTGCCAGTTCCAGAATACACTGGTCCAGATGGTGCCCTCAACCTGGCCTCTCGCCTTCCATCATTCTTCATCCGGCCAGATCTGGGTCCTCGCCTTTGCTGTGCACATGGTATTCCCCTAGTCCTTCACCTCCTACTGTTCCTCTCAGCCTGTCATACTGAATCCTTGTTTTAGTAATAAGCCCATTTTTAGTAACCCAGTACCTTTATATTTGTGTGTGTGTGTGTGTATGTGTGCGCGTGTGCACACAGGTGTGACAGCATGCCCAGAACAGGACTTTGGAACCAGCAATCTACATGTTGAAATCTCTGACACTATGAGTATTCTGGTCTATGTGGGTGTAGCCAAGGGCAACGGAGCTCTCTCCAAATCAGGTTAGACCTTAATTGTGAATCCAACCTTAGGATATCCTGTGGCACAGAAATTCATTTGACATAGAGGATAAACCTGATAAAATGGCTATATGACTATATAAAGTGTGAAATACAGTACCTGTCATTTTGGTTGGAAACACACACCAATCAAATGTAGTGAGATTTATGGCTGCTGTTCTGTATTCTGGTTTATAATGTGACCACTGAATTACTTGTTTCTGATTGGCTGGCAAGTGTGCCACATTAATTCGTATTTTCCTTCTGACAAATGTTCCCTGTTGTTGGTCAATGAAAATAAGCTCATCGGGTTACTGTATATATGTCATCATTTGATAATGATCATCATTTGAGTCAATTATTTCTTTAAAAAAGCGCTACTCTGAAACCTTTAAAGCGATTTCCTCGACAAATGCTGCGTTCAAGCAAGGATCATCTGCGCTTGTCAAGTCCTCAGTTCAAGACCAACCACTACGGAGCACGAGCGTTCTCTACTTGTGGCCCCAGACTGTGGAATGCTATTCCATTGGAGATATGTGAAGCACCCTCCTGTGAAATTTTCAAGAAAAAACTAAAAACGTACTTGTTTAATCAAAGATAACCATTCGACGTTGTTGATCGACATTTTTAGACACAGTGAATATGTATTTTAATATGATGTATTTTTTTTTACATGTCCTATTATTTCTATTTTGTAAGAGCATTGAGATTTACATGGAATGCGCTCAAGAAATAAATTATTATTATTATTTCATGACCCATAGTGTGCATCACTGTGGAAACTGTGTTTTTCAGGAGTTTTGAAGCTCTTGGAGAGAGAGGATTTGGATGAGAGTGCAAAGAAGAGGCTGAGAGATCCCAATGAAACTCCAGGTGCACTGTGGCACATCTACCTGAGTAAAGATCTCCATAAGATCCAGGAATTCCTCCAAACGGTATGGTACTGTTCATTAAAGCAGTGCAGTGTTTTATCCCCTAAGGTCATTCAGTGGACATCTGGAAATGATACTGTTTATTATCACATTTGATGCTTGTGTGTGTGTGTGTGTGTGTGTGTGTGTGTGTGTGTGTGTGTGTGTGTAATAAAGTAGGCATGCAGTTGATATGCTACTGGGGTAATCCTTAATCCTATGGGCATGTGTTTGTAGGTGGCAGTGGAGCGTGCTGAGGCAGACGCTGAGGCTGATTCTGAGGCAGAATGGGAGAGTGAGGCAGACCCTCTTCGTGAGGGGAGCTGGTACCTCAGCCCAAAGCTGCGGCAGAGGCTGCTGGAGGAACACGGGGTGGAGAGTCGCACACTGCTGCAGTTCTACGGAGACACTGTGATTATCCCTGCCGGAGCCCTGCACCAGGTCCTCCACACGCTCTCTGTCACATTATATCTCGTTATCTCACATGCTTCAATAAAGGACAAAGACCGAGTACAGTGGAAGGGCAATGATATGGATCTTGCAGTCCCTTATGTGTGGTACTAGTCACAAGTCCATGTGGATTTGATCCAGTTTAGCACTGCCAAAGCACATACCAGAGTAGAGGTGTGCATCAGGACTGGGATCCTGTGGCATCCAACAGAAGCGTTGAGGGTAGTTTTTATTTATATCTTTGACTTTTACTTCTATAATCTCACAGCACAAAGAGAGACCACACTGATTCACATAAGTGCATATTAAACCTGGCATTGTGCTTGCATGTGCTGCATAGCAGGTTTACAAGATTCATTCATTCATCCTCAGTAACTGCTTTATCTTGGTCAGCAGCACTGTGGTTTAAATTATTAATTTGTTTATGTTTTGGTGAGCATGAGTGTGATTAAAAATCCCAGGCCCCACTCCCAGGCCCATGCACACCTCTATCAGTGTCTATTATTCTTTAATTTGTATTGTTATTGCTGGGTTGGCATGTTTTTTAAATCTACAATGCTGAACGAGGAAACACAAAGGAACCATTCAGGAGTACTCTTTTAGGAAGAGGCATATTCAGCTATAAAATGATATGAAAAGTTCCTGCAAAACATTCCAGCACCAGAGACTGAAAACATGTTAGAAAATTAGTGAAAAGTAAAATTTGCTTTTAATGGTAATTTATATGAAAGTATTCGTGCTTGTCCTGCTGTATTTTTAATTTTAATTGTAAGCTTAATGTGTTGTTTCTCATATGTGCAGGTGATGAATTTGCACAGTTGCATTCAGGTGAATGTGGACTTTGTCTCACCTGAACATGCCCACAACTCATATTACCTGACCCAGGAGCTCCGCCCCCTCAAAGACCAAGTTAATTATGAGGACAAATTACAGGTACCAGCACACTTTCCCTTACATTTTCTTATTCATGTCTGTCCTGTGGTGCTGTCTTCACTCATTACTCATATACAGTGTGCAAAAAAAAAAAAATCTATGACGTTGTTTGGGCAAGTTAAAAAATTAAATTGCTCGCGTGATATAAATATGTACTCATCCATACACAACCTGTTAAAGGGGAACTGAAGTCATTTTTAAACTTGCTTTATTTCTTAATGAACGTGTTGTTCAATTACGTTTTCGGTTGTATTAACCTTATTTCGTGACTCGTATTGGCATATTATATTACACTTTATCAGCCTTTTCGGTTTTTAGCCATGTTGAATGTAGTTCGTTTGGTCCACGGCAGGCGTCGCTTATCCGCGTGATCTTCACGAGACTTGTGCGAGACTTCAAACGTGAAGTGTCAGCGCCGCCATTTTGAAAACTGTTTACACAGCGGCCAGATTGCCATATCATTCCAATTTAGATTAATTTTGAGATTTGCCGGCTTCATCAGTGAAGGAGTGTCAGTCCCGCGCGCTGTGGTGCGTGCACCTGGAGGCGTGCCGAGTGGACTCCAGCATTGGCGCTGTGAACAAGGCGCACCTGAGCTCAATTAAGGAACTGTGTTTGCCTATTTAAGGACTGTACCGATGCATTTGTATTGCGAAGTATTACAATACGCATGTACGCATTACCGAGCCTTTCTACCCGTCGTCTTGATTTCCTGTTTCACGATCCTTGTGCCTGTTTCTCGTTCTTGTCCTCGCTTAGCCTTTGATGTACTGTTTGCGCCTCGACCGACCCTTTTGCCTGTATTCTCGTTTTTGATCGAGCCTGCCATTTTGGATTGTTTGCCTATGTATATATTGTCTCACTGTATATATATTCTGCACTTTATTAAACTGTATACTTCTGCACATACATCCGCCTCCCTCGCGTACGTGACATGGAGATTATTCCATACGACTTCGAACCAACTGAGAAGAGTTGGAAAAACGACAGGATAAGGACTAGTCCATCGCACTGGTATTTACGTCATTACTGTCATACGATTAAAACGTGCCAGATCAGGCGGCTGGTGGGTTTTCAAAATAATAAATGCATGCCTGTATTTTTGTGATAAATCCATATTATACTGAGCATATTTCCCTCGTAATCCTCACTAAGGTTTCGGACATAGCGTCCCCACTGTATAGTGCCCTATACAGTGAGTAGGGAACAATTTCGGACACAGGGAAAACTTCCGGCTTGATTACGTCAGCATTCGAAGGAGGGCGCGCGCGTCTTTTGACAACGTTGGTAGATGTTGGTCACTTTGATTTCTGCTGTACGTTTTACTTCCATCCTACGAAGTCTCTCACAGGTCTCAGCGAATCTCGTTTATGGCCATTGCTTTGACATATGGACTGATATATTACACAGCATATTTCAAACACTCATAACTTGCTATAGCAGTGACAAAATAGCTGTCAGAAATGCATTCCTACATTTTATGAGATAAATAGAATTTTGATAATAAAAAATTTGCCTTCAGTTCCCCTTTAATGCATGACAGAAGAATGGTCCAACCTTCCATAGAGATATGTGTGTGCGCGCGTGTGTGTGTGTGTGTGTGTGTGTGCAACCAGCACAACATGAGGATTTTTCAGCAAAGCGGGTAACAATACTCTCTTGTACTCTCCTTAAACCAAAAAGTGTAGGAAATGCTAGGTTTCCTGAAGAAGAATCCTGAGGAGAAGTAGTGTCAAAACCCCCTTTTTTTTGTCCTGTCATGAGCAGGGAACAATCATCACCATCACATATTCTGCAATAAGTAGTCACATTTGCATTCATCTTGCTTGTTCAGGTAAAGAACATCTTCTACCACTCTGTAAAGGACGCTGTGGCCGCTCTGAGCCGGCACTTGAAGGAACAGAGCACAGAAGAGGTGAAGGAGGAAGAATGTTGATGCCATCCATGCTCACTCTATGAGCATGGCACCAGGTGCAGACAATCTCCATATTCTTCAGAAGGGAATCACTGCTCTGTGAACCAACTCTGCATTCGCACATTTCGCACCAATGACCATGAACACTATTTTGCTTCTGTGCAAGGATCCATCACTTCCTCCATGATGTCACCATATTCTGTTTGATTATTGTCGCTATATCTTCTCCAGAGCTCAACCCCACCCTGATATCTTCCTGCTTGGCCAGGAAATGAGGTGAGAGACTGAAGCATGTTGGAACAGAGGAAGCGGAACTCTCTCTCCTGAGCAAGCAGCTGCAAAGTTGCTGAGTTGGAAGAGACATGAACTGCTAAGCACAGCACTTTCGAGCTCACACATGCTGTAGGCTGTGGATAACCAATGCAAAAGAACAACCACGAAGGCAGTTTTCTTCAGAAGATGATGCTCTGAGGCATATTCTTAATCAGTAGTTATTGTGCTGCTAACTGTTAGCTACACTTGTCTGCTGAGGTTCAGACAGTCGGGAGAGCAGCTAGGCCAACACAACCATAGCAGCATTCCTTTCCGTCAGCCAGCGCCAAGCTGTTAGCTTTTATTGTTTATGTTTAAAGGTGATATTAAATTATTAACAGTTTGGCTGGTATTCACTGTGCAGAAGGAATTTGCAGTATATGATGTGTTTGTTTAAAAAAAAGGTTATTGTGAAATTTTCAGCTGAAATATAATATGTAAATATCAGAATATATATATATATATATATAATATTAATTATGATTTTTCTATAACATGGTGTGCTTTATTTGCTGTATGTGTTGTTTGCTACTGTATGTACATTAAAGCTAAAGAGATGTTTTACATTTTCCATTAAAAATGGAATCAATCAAAAAATATTTTGTGTGTGAAATGACACCTCAGTACACATCGGCACACATTTTCAAAAACTGTTTTGACAGCATTCACATAAAATAAATTATTTTTTTTTGAGTGAATACAAGGACATTTTGATTTTTTTATAGACTGTAAATATGCAATTACGTCAGGTTAATATGGTCATCAATCAAAGTGCTGCTAATCTGCTGATGGCCCTGTATGTGTTTTAGTACCAGTAGGGTCCGGAATCCCCCAGAAATTTATGAAGCATAGCCAGAAGATTTACACTTTCAGTTTTAATATATGGTTGGAAAATAAAACTCACAACCCATAAATAGCACTTAAGTCTCTAGTTACAGCTGAGATCTGATTTCCAATGTGCATGATTTGGGTATTAGTTCCTCACTACATGTGCTTAAAGTGCTGATGACACGAACATGACTCTATGCAATTTCTTAAATAAACTATACAACATGGCAAACGTTAGATTTCTGTTATAATTACGTGAAAAGAAGCTGTTGTTATGCGAATATCCAACTTTTAATTGCACAGCGCAAGAAAACTGGGTCCGTGGCTCGCGGCCATGTTGTGATGTCAGCGGAAGAACACGCTGCGGTTCACTGGCTGTTCTGCTCAATGGAAATGGCGCATGAAAACGCCGGTGAACTCTCTAGTGCTAGCTCTTCCTCTTCTGGGAGTCTAGAATTGTGTTGATCTCTTCCGAATAGAATCTATGATAGCCTACCCTCTTTACCCTTTGCCTCTCGTTGCTAGGCGGCAGTTACATGAAAGTGCAGCTTTCACAAGCAAATACATGACTGATATCACGCCGACTTTATGATTACATTTATGATTATCATGTAGAATCTATAGCTCTACGTACCTTTATCTTATGTCGTTTCACAACACATGTTCTGACAGGAGGACTGTCTTTGGATCCGGCATAGCTACGAGTAGACCCCCTCCGGAATACTGGCAGTGTTGCCAGATTGGGAGGTTTCCCGCCCAGTTGGGCGGTTTCAAGTGCATTTTGGTGGGTTTTGAACATATTTTGGGCTGGAAAACATCAGCAGTATCTGGCAACAGATACTGCTGACGTTTTCCAGCCCAAAATATGTTCAAAACCCACCAAAATGCACTTGAAACCGCCCAACTGGGCAGGAAACCTCCCAATCTGGCAACACTGTGTAGGCACTGCTGATGGTAGTAACACACGTTTGTGCTGAACTGAACACCCAAGAGATTCTTTTAAGCTGGGAAGGGTGTCAAAACAATCCAAATCGAAGTGTTCAGAGCACAGGACGGATGTTGGTGAGGGCTCCCACTTGTCACGAGTGCGCCTGACTTGCTTCACCCACTTCGCATGCAGCTCGGGATCTCTGGGAAACTTGAATAAACTTACCCCATCCTTGTGGGTTTTGGAGCAAAAGCCGGCAACACAACGCGAAGGCATAATAACTAATATATATATGTATAATAATGTATAATAATAATAATGACAAACTGAACACCTGTCGCATCAACAACAAACTGGTAAGTTAGGAGGAAGGTTCTTTCACTGACGTCATATAGCTCCTCCTCCTCTTTCGTCTCCTGGGTGCTGCAGCCCCGTCAAATTTGCCCAAATAGCCGCGTTTTTTATCATAACTTGTAAAATAGGCGCCTTCGTGAATTAATATATGGATCATCAGGAATTACTTTTTATGTTATAAAACATCGCCAAAGATGTCAACAACGTGTCATCAGCACTTTAACTCAACTCTGAATACAGTCCAAAGCTCTTTATAGTTTGTATCGTTGTCACTGAATGGGCTGAATCCAAATCCCCAATAATTGAAAAACAAGTAAACCGATAATCAGTGTCAACTTGAAATTAATTATATTGTTTATTATAAAAAATGTGTTGTCTCATTGATTTAAAAAGCTCTATTGCTGCAATAAATAATCACAATATTATTCAGATGGTTTGTGAGTTATAAATAGATGCCTTGCTTTTGTTAATTATGACATCAGTGACGGGGTTTCCAAACACAACAGTATGTTACAGTGACATTGCCATTTTAATATCCTCCTGGAGATCAGATGTAGGAGAGACTGGAAACCCTGAGCAGGTCAGCATGGCATAGCAGGAGGGTCAGGTAAATTCACACAAATGTCAAATGTCAGGCTTGTTTTCCTCCACCAAACTCACTCTGTCCACCAGCACAGACACAGTATTCCTGAATGTGCTTGTGTTTTGGTCCTCTATCCATGTTGTCTGTGCAGGTGTTTGTGAGACTGTGGACTGTGCTAGGGGACTGTTTGGAGGCTCAAACATATTTATACATTTTAAATCAATCTATATACATAAGGACAATTTTGTGAGCTTTACACATTTCCAGGCCATCACCTTTTTCCAGTTCTCAGATTAGACATTGCTGGCAAATGTGTTTCTCCTTAGCTCCAGAACCTATTTATTATTGCAGTCAAAGAGCAATAGATTATGCATGCATTCAGGAGAGATGTCTTTTAACACTGATCAGGAAAAACCTCGTTGATGTGAAAGCCTGCAATTACCTTTAAATTGAATGGGACTTGAATGCTGCTTCTCAGTGTTCACTAAGTATTAAACAATAGCAAATGTGGATTTGTTTGTCGACTGAGTGGTTGATTGATGGCTTGAATGAGACTGAACAAAATAATGATTATTATTGATTTATACGGTATTGACCCCTCAACAGCACAAAATAGCTCATAGTGCTCCATTACATAATTGGTGTTACACCATTTATAATCCAGCCAGTGTCACCAGTCCATTTTCTGTCCTTAATGAGGCTCCATGTAGGAGATCTGAACAAGCACGACGACAAACGTACCGAGAAAATAATGACTTTTCATTGAGGTAATCATTTAGAATTCATACTGACGTTACCAAATGGGTTTTTCTTTCTTTCTTTCTTTCTTTCTTTCTTTCTTTCTTTCTTTCAACTGTTTAATCAGTCCTCAGTTCATGGACCATATTGTATATACTTTATGCATCATACAAACAAAGTGGAACAGTTAAAAAAAAGTTAGTGGAAGGTTATGTTACGTACTGTACAGTGGTGCTTGAAAGTTTGTGAACCCTTTAGAATTTTCTATATTTCTGTATAAATATGACCTAAAACATCAGATTTTCACACAAGTCCTACAAGTAGATAAAGAGAACCCAGTTAAACAAATGAGACAAAAATATTATACTTGGTCATTTATTTATTGAGGAAAATGATCCAATATTACATATCTGTGAGTGGCAAAAGTATGTGAACCTTTGCTTTCAGTATCTGGTGTGACCCCCTTGTGCAGCAATAACTGCAACTAAACGTTTCTGGTAACTGTTGATCAGTCCTGCACACCGGCTTGGAGGAATTTTAGCCCATTCCTCCATACAGAACAGCTTCAACTCTGGGATGTTGGTGGGTTTCCTCACATGAACTGCTCGCTTCAGGTCCTTCCACAACATTTTGACTGGATTAAGGTCAGGACTTTGACTTGGCCATTCCAAAACATTAACTTTATTCTTCTTTAACCATTCTTTGGTAGAATGACTTGTGTGTTTAGGGTCGTTGTCTTGCTGCATGACCCACCTTCTCTTGAGATTCAGTTCATGGACAGATGTCCTGATATTTTCCTTTAGAATTTGCAGGTATAATTCAGAATTCATTGTTGCATCAATGATGGCAAGCCGTCCTGGCCCAGATGCAGCAAAACAGGCCCAAACCATGATACTACCACCACCATGTTTCACAGATGGGATAAGGTTCTTATGCTGGAATGCAGTGTTTTCCTTTCTCCAAACATAATGCTTCTCATTTAAACCAAAAAGTTATATTTTGGTCTCATCCGTCCACAAAACATTTTTCCAATAGCCTTCTGGCTTGTCCATGCGATCTTTAGCAAACTGCAGATGAGCAGCAATATTCTTTTTGGAGAGCAGTGGCTTTCTCCTTGCAACCCTGCCATGCACAACATTGTTGTTCAGTGTTCTCCTGATGGTGGACTCATGAACATTAACATTAGCCAATGTGAGAGAGGCCTTCAGTTGCTTAGAAGTTAACCTGGGGTTCTTTGTGACCTTGCCGACGATTACACGCCTTGCTCTTGGAGTGATCTTTTGGTCGACCACTCCTGGGGAGGGTAACAATGGTCTTGAATTTCCTCCATTTGTACACAATCTGTCTGACTGTGGATTGGTGAAGTCCAAACTCTTTAGAGATGGTTTTGTAACCTTTTCCAGCCTGATGAGCATCAACAACGCTTTTTCTGAGGTCCTCAGAAATGTCCTTTGTTCGTGCCATGATGTACTTCCACAAACGTGTTGTGAAGATCAGACTTTGTGATCTTTGTGTGGCTTTGCAATGGGCTAGAAAGTAGAAAAAAAGAGAAAACAAAAAAAGTATGTCCAAAAACAACAACACAAATACAAAGCAGCACTTTAAGTAACCACAACTTTAACTAACCACATTTGGCTGTGCCATCATTGGTGTCATAATGTAAAGACTAGTATTTCACTGTCCACAGCAAGAATAGCGAACTTAGCTTACATGAGTTCGCTGAACTGCTATATTACCGCAAAGGTTGTGCTGAATGTCAACTATGTCAAATTTTAAAATCTCACAGCAAATGAAAACATGGTCAGCAATCTAAATGTAACTGACAAATTTTTACCTGAATTCGTCTTCACAGATGTGTGGTGATAATCACTGTGCCTTCTGCAGTAGCGCTCATTGCCCAGGATTTTCCTCTGCACCTGTAGCGACGGTTCAACAGCAAAACAAACATGCTTAATTAGGCTCAGGCTGGTTACAGATGAGGTTTAACAATTTAACTGCTTAGCCAATGTTAATTGTGCCTTTTTTCTATAACATAATCTTACCCAATATCAGCTATAACTCAAACTATCTCTGCCGAGATGGATTCCTCCAAGGCCCCACTCCAGACTGCTTTACTTGGTGGAGCTGTAAGAGATGATTGATTAATTGCTTGATTGGATGGATTGTTGTTGTTTTCTCACTGTAGATATCTACAATTCCATGCAATAAGAATTGCCGATATCGGCACATTAATTATTTCTAACTCCAGTTTCAGATGTCTACAATTTAATTCTGACAAATCATAATTGAAGTTATGACATCTTCAATTAAATTTGAACTCAATTCAATCTCTATTTCTCTCTCTCACTTTCACACACAGATGACTGATGTTTGACTGCAAAAAAAAAACAACTTTTTAATGGACACAATTTTGGACAGAAGGGCAGGGATATATCAGATTCTTAGCAACAAAACTCTTCCAGGTCTAATTAAACCCAATAAAAACTCTGAGCCACAGTGGCTGCTGAGCAAAAATGTCAAGCATTAGCCGAGTGCTCGCACACTGTGTAAAGCCTTAGCTTACATAGAGGTGTGGATGAGAGACTGCTGGTAGAGCAGATTGAAATATGCCTGCAAAGTAAGTGCTACTGTAACTGCATGGCTTTGTTTGGTCATAATACATTCCCTCAGATGAGATTTCAAGCTGAAACCAGGTTAGGTCTGCAGCATAAGTTACCATGGTGATCTAGCCAGGTTAAAACGAGACGCCTTCATGACACCACCATGACAAAACTCTGGTTTTAGGCTCAACATACTATAAATTGTACCATCACACTAATCATGCTTCGTAGTACAGCCCTCCGCAGTCACTCCACTCTACAGCTTGCTGCTCTGTGGCACGTGTATGATGCACTCGCGGTGTGCTGTACTCGCAGTCGACGAAGCTCTCTCTCTCTTCATTCAGCCTAGAGATCTTTCATCCCTGGGTGATTCTCATGAAGACCTTCACATTAACATAAAGTTTTTCACCTCATTTCAGTATTTTTTCAAGTTGAGAGCCTAAAATAGAGTGTGAACTTTACTATGTTGATCTTTTTTTAATGGAAAAATATTTCAATAGAATTTTATTCTTATTTGAGGCTTACATGATCCAGAATAATTCTCATCACCGTTACAGTAAATGATGAAGCTAGATCATGAGTTAAAAACATTTTTTGACAATTTATTTCATATTTCCACAAAATATCCCATTAAATGAACAGCACAGTCCATGACAATTACTTTATATTTTTTTTGACATTTATTTATTGCCCTCACAGTGCATGGTAATGAGAATATTGAGTAACGGTAATGAGATACTCTTGGCTAATTTCACAAATAACCTGAAATGCTAGCATGCTAGCAACCTATAACTTTGCCACATGTTAAAGCCTTATATTGTGATAATAATCATAAAATAATATATTTTTTTATTTTTAAAAGTAATGAGTATTAAACCATAACGGTAATAATAATAGACAGTGTAACTGAGGACAGATTTAGCAACATTAACATAAATATCACAAAGTAAGAGAAGAGTGAGCAACTGACCTTGTCTCCAATTTGAATATTGTATCTGAAGTGATGCATTATGGGATAGCTGATCAATTTAAAGGCACGGTGTACTTTTTATAGGGGGGTGAAATCATGAAACGGTAATGAGAAACATTTGGTGCGGACACAGTTATTTTGTTTAAAATCAAGTACCTTTTTTTGTTCAACACAAAAAAATTAATATTATGCATAAATATAGATGTTTTAAAATAACTTTACACTGTATTATTTTTTATATAATTAGGAATTTTTATATGATTTAAAGTAAACATTAAAAAAAGGGATGCGGACACATAACGGTAATGAGAATTTCCATAGATTTTTTTGTTTAATTGACATAAAAATTAGTTTATATGATGATGAAAACCATTTGTCCATACAGTGCTCCCTATTTTCTTTACACAAAATATCAGAGTTTATGTGAATTAAGTATTGATTTTGGAAAATGTGTCCTGGACATGTTCACTGCAGCTTCAAGAGAATCACCCCCCTACTATTTTGCTAAGAAAGCTTCTTAGAGCTTCTAGAAGGCAACTTTTCAGTGCAAAACGCGGCGTCCCATCGCTCATCAATGTCATACTAGCGTGGAACCAGGCAACTATGCACATATGGGCTTTCGCTCCAACAGTTTTCTAACCTGGAGGGTTTTAGATAATGTGCTCATATTCCCTCAGTCCTGGAGGTGATGGGCTAATGCTGGTAGCTAACGTTAGCTTAACTTTTTCGCTAGCTAACATTTGCAAAAACGGTGTAGAGTCCCACAACCCATATATTCTGTATAAAACACGACTAGGATAAATAAAACAATGTAAAATACAGTCACTCACACAAATAAAGAAACATTATTCTTACAGAAATGCTGGTTTTGCAGCTTCCTCTTCACTTTGCCTGCTTCGTTTCTGTCGGTAACACAGACACGTCTACCTTATACGCATATTCTGTAACTAACCTAGACACGCAAACCAGTCTGATATATGGTCAAATCATATTGCATTAAGTTACTACTTGAATCACATTTTAATTTTGTAGGGCAATAACGTCTTACTTAGGCTTTATTGAGTGGATGGATGATGGATGGGTTCTCTCCCCTGCGTCCGCCATCACATGTCATGTCCTCTTTCAAACTGCCTTCTAATAACAGTGTTTAACTGTAATTAGACATGTACATGTACCGTTTCCAGTCAGAACCAAGTGAAAACACAACCATCCTGTAATTTTACAATGTGATACTGTGAAAAAATGCTTTAAGTTACTGTAATTATTTTTGACCCATAATGCATTGCAATATACAGTTACACCTTGTAAAATATTAGAACAAGAAACTACTGTAAGTTTTTACTGTAGAAATTACAGAAATTTGTTACAGTGTGTGTGTGTTTTCACTATTGTGTGTATATATACAGTGGTGCTTGAAAGTTTGTGAACCCTTTAGAATTTTCTATATTTCTACATAAATATGACCTAAAACATCATTAGATTTTCACATAAGTCCTAAAAGTAGATAAAGAGAACCCAGTTAAACAAATGAGACAAAAATATTATACTTGGTCATTTATTTATTGAGGAAAATGATCCAATATTACATATCTGTGAGTGGCAAAAGTATGTGAACCTTTGCTTTCAGTATCTGGTGTGACCCCCTTGTGCAGCAATAACTGCAACTAAACGTTTCCGGTAACTGTTGATCAGTCCTGCACACCGGCTTGGAGGAATTTTAGCCCATTCCTCCGTACAGAACAGCTTCAACTCTGGGATGTTGGTGGGTTTCCTCACATGAACTGCTCGCTTCAGGTCCTTCCACAACATTTCGATTGGATTAAGATCAGGACTTTGACTTGGCCATTCCAAAACATTCACTTTATTCTTCTTTAACCATTCTTTGGTAGAACGACTTGTGTGCTTAAGGTTGTTGTCTTGCTGCATGACTCATCTTCTCTTGAGATTCAGTTCATGGACAGATGTCCTGACATTTTCCTTTAGAATTCGCTGGTATAATTCAGAATTCATTGTTCCATCAATGATGGCAAGCCATCCTGGCCCAGATGCAGCAAAACAGGCCCAAACCATGATACTACCACCACCATGTTTCACAGATGGGATCAGGTTCTTATGCTGGAATGCAGTGTTTTCCTTTCCCCAAACATAACGCTTCTCATTTAAACCAAAAAGTTCGATTTTGGTCTCATACATCCACAAAACATTTTTCCACTAGCCTTTTGGCTTGTCCACGTGATCTTCAGCAAACTGCAGATGAGCAGCAATGTTCTTTTTGGAGAGCAGTGGCTTTCTCCTTGCAACCCTGCCATGCACACTGTTGTTGTTCAGTGTTCTCCTCATGGTGGACTCAAGAACATTAACATTAGCCAATGTGAGAGAGGCCTTCGGTTGCTTAGAAGTTACCCTGGGGTCCTTTGTGACCTTGCCAACTATTACTTGCCTTGCACTTGGAGTGATCTTTGTTAGTCAACCACTCCTGGGGAGGGTAGCAATGGTCTTGAATTTCCTCCATTTGTACACAATCTGTCTGACTGTGGATTGGTGGAGTCCAAACTCTTTAGAGATGGTTTTGTAACCTTTTCCAGCCTGATGAGCATCAACAACGCTTTTTCTGAGGTCCTCAGAAATCTCCTTTGTTCGTGCCATGATACACTTCCACAAACGTGTTGTGAAGATCAGACTTTGATAGATCCCTGTTCTTTAAATAAAACAGGGTGCCCACTCACACCTGATTGTCATCCCATTGATTGAAAACACCTGACTCGAATTTCACCTTCAAATGAACTGCTAATCCTAGAGGTTCACATACTTTTGCCACTCACAGATATGTAATATTGGATCATTTTCCTCAATAAATAAATGACCAAGTATAATATTTTTGTCTCATTTGTTTAACTGGGTTCTCTTTATCTACTTTTAGGATTTGTGTGAAAATCTGATGATGTTTTAGGTCATATTTATGCAGAAATATAGAAAATTCTAAAGGGTTCACAAACTTTCAAGCACCACTGTGTATATATATATATATATAACCAGTGCGTGGTCCCCGTGGTAGTGGGGGCACTTGGGGCAGTAACCCCCAAACTGGGAGAGTGGCTCCAGCAAATCCCAGGAACAACATCTGAAGCCTCAGTCCAGAAGAGCGCAGTCCTAGGAACATCGAAGATACTGCGCAGAACCCTCAAACTCCCAGGCCTCTGGTAGAAGACCCGAGCTTGAGGATGACATGGATACCCCCCCCCACCCCGGGGGTGAGAAGGAGATATATATTCACCTTTGTAAATAAATCACTTCTGCACGTACATCTCGTACCTGACACATATGTAAATTAGCAGCACTTTAAATCATAGTGATATTGTCATGAGCATACTGCATGTTTACAGTATAAAAATAGATTATGCATTAAAAATGTACATTAAAATGATATTCTGTTCATATTGAAAATTTAAGATGGACAATTAAGGCAGAAAATGGACCAATATATTTTGTAATTAACTCAATCAAAAGTCAATAAATCATAAATCCAAGAATCCATACTAGGCAGAATTCCTCAGGTTGTACAATTTTTCAAGTTTTCTTGATTTGGTCCATCCTAGATGAAGTTTTACCCATTTCACTGAGGCAAACCCCATGAACACAAATTGACTGAAATCATACAGCAAATTTCATGTCAATACAGTGAACAAACTTCTATGTTTTAAGCAAAATATTTACTGCCAGGTTGTTAATTTTATTTATTTATTTATTTATTTATTTGGAACGTTGTCTTACTTGGAGACACATAATGTACACCCAAGACAAATTTAGTAAGCTATGAGCTTGTTTTTAATTTTGTGAAGAACTGTTATGAAAATTGTTCACATTTCATGACACTCTCAGCCAGTACTAACCCTGCCTGTTGTTTGGATAATGGGCAGCTGATTGGTTGCACTGGTGTGCCATATTTTGTTATGTAGATGTGAAAGATAATGCTTGGACCCCTAAAATACTAAAGCGATGTGCTGCTCCAGTACAAGCACAAGTTGAACTGGAAAGTCAGGCACATAAAGAACTCCATGGCATTTGAATTAGTTCAAATCAAATTTCCAAAACCAAACTTCTGACACTTTTCTTTTTTGTGTGTTCTTAAATGTCATGAAGACTGGTGTTGAGCTCTGACTAATTTAAACCAAACTCTTCACATATCACTATGGCCTCTGTGTGGAGCTCTTTTGATATAAATCCCTCTGTTTCTCCTCTCCATTAATTATTGGTGTTTGGCGCCACCTGCTGTGCTGATATATGTTCAGGAAGTATCAGATCAGAGACCACTACATGGTAAAAGTAATGATATTTTCCCTAATCATGTCATATCAAATATCAAAAATACATCTATTCATCTATCCATTATCTGTAGCTGCTTATCCTGTACAGAGTCACAGGCAAGCTGAAGCCTATGGGCTGGAGACTATGGGCGAGAGGCGAGGTACACCCTGGACAAGTCGCCAGGTCATCACAGGGCTGACACATAGAGACAAACAGCCATTCACACCTACGGTCAATTTAAAGCCACCAATTAGCCTAACCTGCATGTCTTTGGACTGTGGGGGAAACCGGAGCACCCAGAGGAAACCCACACAGACACGTGGAGAACATGCAAACTCCACACCGAAAGGCCCCCATTGGCTGCTAGGCTCAAACCCAGGACCTTCTTGCTGTGAGGTGACAATGCTAACCACTACACCACCATGCCACCTTACATATAGTCATTTAACTTGAAATTGATATAGATTGTATTCCCTGACTGGATAAAGGGAAACCCCTATTCAATTAATGTGTACTATTTAAGTAATATAAATCTGACTTGACCACAGTAGAATATATGTGTATTGTGAGCAAATATAAGACAGTGGCAATGTGCTTCAAAACTGTGATAAAGTTAAAGTACTGTAAAGT
This sequence comes from Neoarius graeffei, assembly GCF_027579695.1. Taxonomy (NCBI): domain Eukaryota; kingdom Metazoa; phylum Chordata; class Actinopteri; order Siluriformes; family Ariidae; genus Neoarius; species Neoarius graeffei. The sequence continues at coordinate 54,067,430 of NC_083579.1, forward strand.
CATTTGTGTGTGTCTATATATACACACACACACACACACACACACACACACACATTTATTTATTTATTTATTTATTGCAATGTTAACAAAGGTTACATTATGTAGGAAGAAAGAATGGATGGTAAACCATCACACCAAGCCTATAATTTGGTGTATAAGGGGGGAAAAAAGCAAAATCCATCAGCAAAAGGAACAGATCCACATAGGAATCAGCTGCATGTACTGCTATGATGAGAAAAACAGAATATTACACAAGTTGTCATTAAATATATAAGCAGCGATGTCGATTTTTGGTGGGTCTATGTCGATTTTATACCTAATGATCAACACCCCCTGCAATCCATCCTGCTGCCTTATGTCTTTGTTTCTTGGTGGTGACATGGGCAATACCTATCACGCTTTGGGAGTGTGGTCATCCATCTTCCTGGGCTCTCCACCCACACACTGGGTAGAAGGGTGACAGGGGGCGCGCCAGTCTCCCAAACAGAGTTACACTCCTTCATTAGAATTACAAACTGGATCTTTCCATGTGTGCCATTATTTTTATTACATTTCCTAAGTAAAGCTCCTGTCCACATCTAATCTGAAATGTACATCACTGATCAAATGATCAATACAAGTCCTGTTTGGAAAGGGGACTTTCAGTTTGCAATGGCTCATAATTAGAGCTTACAATATCTACTTGATTGATAAATGATCATGATTAAAGTTATCATCATAGTTCCCTTAATTCCTAAACGTGTCCTGACTTTACAGCATTTTCTGTTTATATAAGCCTCATAAAATGTCGACAGAGAGTTTCTGATATTCCATCTAAGTAGTGAATTTTTTTTTAACATCTTTAGTTTGGCACTGATATTCTTATGTATGTTATTGGTGAGGAAGCATTCTGCAAAGAGCCAGCTGTTAGGAAAACCACGCCCTAAGCATGGTGTGCATATGTGACCCAAACACCTACAGACTCCCCCCAGCAAAGAAACATTTTCTGGTCCAATCTCCTAGCTCTCTCCCAAACCTTATTCATTATCATAACAGTTTCCACTCTGAGGATGTGTAGAGGTGGGAACAAACCCACTGTCTGATTTATTCAGTTGCTTTCTGGAAGTAGGAAATGTATATGACTGGTTCTGATTTTATACGTCTATGAAAGTGTGTATGATTAGGTGTCTTGTATGGGTTGCCTGATTGTGTATTGGCAGCAGGAGCAGAAAGGCCTAGAGTTACAAGATTCGGTGGAAATCTTTTAGCTGACTACACCAAAGAGCCACTGGAGGACTGAAAGAGCCTCAAATAAGATATTGGTAAGTGTTAAACTAAGTTGTTTATAACATCAGTGTGTAATGTGTGTAGCTATATATTTGTCCTACTACTGCCAAATCCATAATGTTGATGCTATCATTATAAGTTTATCTACATTTTAGGCAAAATAAGAGGAAAATGTTAATTGTGCAAGCCAAACAAAGAAACATGTTTTGTGAGATTTTGTATTATTTTGTACTGACATTAAAATCAGGACAAAATTTAAAATATTTTTATTATTATTATTTTTTTTCAGGGTCTAATTACATAGATATAACAATATTTAGCACTTAATATGTTAAAAGCTCATACATTTTCTAAATATGATCCACCAAACTATTATTTAAACAGTATTGTATGCTTGGAATTAATGTCAGGACAAAAAAAATTAAGCATCACCACTTTAAAAATAATAATTTGCAAAACATATACGTTTAAAATGGTCCAGCAGTGTTTTGGGGCCCAATATGGCAATATACAAAAGACATGCATTGAATATTAGTCTGGTGTGTAATGAAAGGGAATAATCTATTTTAAAGAAATCTTTCTGTGACGTTTGATTAATCGATGTGTGCAGGGGTCGACAGGCCCCCATGCAGCACCACAGCGCACGCAAACAAAACGGGTGGTGAAACATGGCGTGGCGTGGGCGTACAGGGCACAGGGGGCATGGGAGGGGCACAGGGGGCTGGGGGATGTAAAGGCTATGCCAAACAATCAGACAAACAAATATTATGAACATAAAATATAGAAATTATTCCAATAGCATATATATATATATATATATATATATATATATATATATATATATATATATATATATATATATATATATAATGTATGTGTGTGTGTGTGTGTGTGTGTGTGTGTGTGTGCTTTTATTGATTTCACTTATTTATATTCCCTGCAATTTAATACACTTTAGCTCCGATGTCAGCTATTAACTTGTGCCTATTCTCTTCTGATAGATTAAAATAGAAATCTAAAAGAGAAGCTGGCAACGCAGACACAATAGGAATACATTTTTGTGCCTGTGGGTGTGAAACAAAGGACAAGGACATGGAGTGGGATTGAAGCTCTGCCTCAGCTCTGTTGAAGCAGGCAAGCCTGAATCCAAACTGCCTCACTATTCAAGATATAAAGCACAAAATAGGGTGTGGAAGCCTTAAACCCATCCCTGTGTAGTGCACTATGACTCCATTTGGAGTTTGTCCATTACAGAAATAGCCAGGCACTTCCTCAGAACATCAAAATCCATAATGTATGGGTCAGTCTCAGATTTGGCCTATACTTTGAAATGCACGTGAATTCTTGGGACAGCTTAAAATCATGTGACTAAATAAATGACAGCAGAAGAAACACACTTTCTTTAAAAGTCATTACAACTAAATGTATGAGGATATTAAGAGCTCATGGGATGATTTTCAGATTAGCCTTTTATCAGGACTGTAGCATCTCCGATGACAGGAGGGGAATTGATGTAGTGTGTATTTAAGCGCAGAGAGACAAACTCTCATTAGTGAACTGCCATCACACACAGCTTGTATATGCCATCACATTTATCTGTGAGTGACATGACTCTTTAATTACTAGGTTTTCAAACTTGCCACAATTCCAGCTCCTCTGTCTCACACCAATGTACCTACACGCATACAAAAAAGTAGGATACATAAAAAATACATTTTTTAAAAAATGCACAGAATGTAGTCCAGAGAGATAACTCAGACATAGACTATTTGTGAAACTGGTTGCATCACTTTGGGTTGTATGAAGAGTCAGTGAAGACATGTGCATGCATGTGTGTGTGGGCGCGTGAGAAGCTAGAAACGGGCGGGAGCTCAGCAGGAAGGAGGTAGTAGAGCGGCAAGCTGTAGGAGGGCGAATCTATTCAGCGAGGAGAGCCTCGGCTTTGGCTGAGAATCCACGGAGAAGGGGCTGTCCTCTTGTGTGGGTGGCTTTAAAATTAGGCCTCAATCACAAGTACAGCAACTGCTCGATTGCTCATGCTGCCACAGATGAAAATAGATCACGATGGCAGAAAAACAAAGAATGACGACAAGGAGTTTGATGCTGTGTCAGAGATACTGTATGTAAAGTGTCTTCCTGCCAGCTGATGGAGGAAGGGAGAAGTAATTTTGCATTATGGAATTGCTCATGGGGTGTACGGTTGCTCTCAAATCTATCTGGAGCACACTAAAGGTTTCCATACTTGCCCATGTCATCTTTCCTATTGCTTCTGTTACGTCCACATCACAGAAACACTTATCAAACACTGTGGAACAGGAAGAGCTATCAAAAACAATACTGCTTTCTAGAAAGTTGACGCTCACAAATTAGTAGTTTTGTTATTTTGAAGTGGTGGGATGGAAGGGGTCCTTGCTCATGAATTATGCAGCTTTGGCTTGTTGAAAAGTCTGTATGGTTACAGTGAAAGGATGCCAGCAAGTGTAATGGTCCCCGACTGAAGCTTTGAAGGAGTATAAAATAGGTACATGCCTTTTTTTAAAAACAGCTGAACAGCTTTAACACACTTGCTTCAGTCCTTTCATCATATAAGATCTAAACAGCATCTGTCTTTTCATGTCTTTTCAAACTACAATTGTGATTGTTGGCTGTTACATTCAAGGTTGGTGTTTGTTGAATCACACACACTCCATCTGATTCCCGAGTGAGGTTGATTTACAAGCTGAAATAAAATATCAATCACAAGACAGTGGACCTACAGGGTGTCCCAAAAGTCTCCATGCATAGGGGAAATGAACACTTTTTAGCAAAAAGTCTTCCACAATTTTATATATATATATATATATATATATATATATATATATATATATATATATATATATATATATATATATATATATATACAACCCCGATTCCAAAAAAGTTGGGACAAAGTACAAATTGTAAATAAAGACGGAATGCAATGATGTGGAAGTTTCAAAATTCCATATTTTATTCAGAATAGAACATAGATGACATATCAAATGTTTAAACTGAGAAAATGTATCATTTAAAGAGAAAAATTAGGTGATTTTAAATTTCATGACAACAACACATCTCAAAAAAGTTGGGACAAGGCCATGTTTACCACTGTGAGACATCCCCTTTTCTCTTTACAACAGGCTGTAAACGTCTGGGGACTGAGGAGACAAGTTGCTCAAGTTTAGGGATAGGAATGTTAACCCATTCTTGTCTAATGTAGGATTCTAGTTGCTCAACTGTCTTAGGCCTTTTTTGTCGTATCTTCCGTTTTATGATGCGCCAAATGTTTTCTATGGGTGAAAGATCTGGACTGCAGGCTGGCCAGTTCAGTACCCGGACCCTTCTTCTACGCAGCCATGATGCTGTAATTGATGCAGTATGTGGTTTGGCATTGTCATGTTGGAAAATGCAAGGTCTTCCCTGAAAGAGACGTCGTCTGGATGGGAGCATATGTTGCTCTAGAATCTGGATATACCTTTCAGCATTGATGGTGTCTTTCCAGATGTGTAAGCTGCCCATGCCACACGCACTAATGCAACCCCATACCAACAGAGATGCAGGCTTCTGAACTGAGCGCTGATAACAACTTGGGTCGTCCTTCTCCTCTTTAGTCCGAATGACACGGCGTCCCTGATTTCCATAAAGAACTTCAAATTTTGATTCGTCTGACCACAGAACAGTTTTCCACTTTGCCACAGTCCATTTTAAATGAGCCTTGGCCCAGAGAAGACGTCTGCGCTTCTGGATCATTTTGAGATACAGCTTCTTCTTTGAACTGTAGAGTTTTAGCTGGCAATAGCGGATGGCATGGTGAATTGTGTTCACAGGTAATGTTCTCTGGAAATATTCCTGAGCCCATTTTGTGATTTCCAATACAGAAGCATGCCTGTATGTGATGCAGTGCCGTCTAAGGGCCCGAAGATCACGGGCACCCAGTATGGTTTTCCGGCCTTGACCCTTACGCACAGAGATTCTTCCAGATTCTCTGAATCTTTTGATGATATTATACACTGTAGATGATGATATGTTCAAACTCTTTGCAATTTTACACTGTCGAACTCCTTTCTGATGTTGCGCCACTATTTGTCGGCGCAAAATTAGGGGGATTGGTGATCCTCTTCCCATCTTTACTTCTGAGAGCCGCTGCCACTCCAAGATGCTCTTTTTATACCCAGTCATGTTAATGACCTATTGCCAATTGACCTAATGAGTTGCAGTTTGGTCCTCCAGCTTTTCCTTTTTTGTACCTTTAACTTTTCCAGCCTCTTATTGCCCCTGTCCCAACTTTTTTGAGATGTGTTGCTGTCATGAAATTTCAAATGAGCCAATATTTGGCATGAAATTTCAAAATGTCTCACTTTCAAATTTTGATATGTTGTCTATGTTCTATTGTGAATACAATATCAGTTTTTGAGATTTGTAAATAATTGCATTCCGTTTTTATTTACAATTTGTACTTTGTCCCAACTTTTTTGGAATCGTGGTTTTATATATATATATATATATATATATATATATATATATATACTGTGTATATGTATATATATATATATATATATATATATATATATATATATATATATATATATATATATATATATATCCCCAGATAGCCTTTAAGAATGTCTGGCAAAAGAAGAACATAATGAAATCATATTCATTACTACAACACTCATGTAGAGCATGTTTTGTAAATAAAGTCACATTTTGTTCAAAAAGTGTTCATTGCCCCTATGTATGGTGACTTTTGGGACACCCTGTACTTCATAGTGCTCTGAGTATCCTCGGGAAGGAAGGAAGGAAGGAAGGAAGGAAGGAAGGCTGTACAGCTTATCCTTGGATGTGATGCTGCCTCTGGACCAGTGGTTCTCAAAGTGGAGTCTGGGGCCCCCAGGGGTCCATGAAGCATAGCCAGGGGGCCCATGACTTTTTAATTTCATATATATGGCGGCACAGTGGTGTAGTGGTTAGCGCTGTCGCCTCACAGCAAGAAGGTCCGGGTTCGAGCCCCGTGGCCGGCGAGGGCCTTTCTGTGCGGAGTCTGCATGTTCTCCCCATGTCTGCGTGGGTTTCCTCCGGATGCTCCGGTTTCCCCCACAGTCCAAAGACATGCAAGTTAGGTTAACTGGTGACTCTAAATTGACCGTAGGTGTGAATGGTTGTCTGTGTCTAAGTGTCAGCCATGTGATGACCTGGTGACTTGTCCAGGGTGTACCCCGCCTTTCGCCCGTAGTCAGCTGGGATAGGCTCCAGCTTGCCTGCAACCCTGTAGAACAGGATAAAGCGGCTAGAGATAATGAGATGAGATGGTGGAAATCACCATGTCTCATATTATTAAAGTTATTATATTCAGGAGTCCAGGCACCACAGTCAACTCAGACCGAATATGTTTTATCAGTGGAAATTTCAGGAAAATATAGTTCTAGGGCTAAAAAAAGATTTAAAATGTTAATAATTGTCATGAAATAAATATATTCTGTCTGTGTCCATAGAATGTATTTTACCAGTTTAAGGGGTGCCTGGCTACAAAAAGTTTCAGAACCACTGGTCTCGTGGTGGTGTGAACCACCTTTAATCAATTTTCCATTGTCAGTGTTTCTCTTGAACCTAAAAATATCATCTTTTTTAGTTTTATTTAGATATTACCTTCTTTCGTCCGCACAGTCAGGGAAGTTGGGCTATGATTACATTTTATTGTGGTTATGATGTGAGAATGGTTTTTCTCCACCACGCGCCGTTTTTCCGTGTCGAATTTTCCGGATGCTCCATTTTAGAGCAGAGGGGCGTGGTTTAGTCCGCCGGATGAGATCCATCTATGGGAGTGACCTGACCGGAATTCCTGATTTCGATTAGGAAAATTGACTGCGCGTTTCTCCCCAATTTACAAAGAAACTGCATAAACCAACAGCAAAGTAAAACAGTCTGACAGACAGATTAACAGACCTGACCTGACAGCTAGAAAAGTATAAACCCAGCGCTTGAGAAATGATCTCGGCACTGACAGGCACTGATTCCCGGTCTGTGTCACAATGCGCGCCTCCTGTTAGCTGCCCAACCTTCTTTTATCTCCGGTCCTTTTATGGTCAATGACGTAACACATATTCAAAGCCTCCTTTAAATGCTTACTAACGCACGAGCCTCGGTTATCTCCGGTCGGGCAACTGAAGCGTGCGAATTAACAACAGAGCAGCGAGCAGTTTATCATATTCAGGATATCCAGTGAATAAAGATATCCGTTGTAATCTTTTTTACAGTATGTCCTAAATGAGGCTGTAATGCCTGGTTGAACTGAACTTAAAAAAAAAAAAAAAACCTCAGTGCTTTTGGGCAACTTTGCAGTGGTTTAAAATGACGGCTAACAGTGTGGATAAAGTTGCAGAGTCGCTGACAGATTTCATTCACTCCATTGCAACTGATGCTTGTCCTATGGATGAAATCCGTTCAGAAATACCGAGCGCTTTTCCTCATGTAGACCTGGGAAGCGAGGCATCAGGAGGTAAGCGCACAAATATAGACCGTGCAAGCGCTCTGCTTCTCTGTCTATAGCATGTCATATACATCGACTAGTTAGTTCACCTGTGCAAAAGTTAGTGTGTGTGAAGTTTTTATGGTGAGAAGATGCGTCTTACTTCTGACGGAATAAAAACATGGGTCATCAAACGAATCAAGTCCAGAAAACATGCACACCAACTTTATTATTATTATTATGGAATGTATTATGGGGCGGCAAGGTGGTGTAGTGGTTAGCATTGTCGCCTCACAGTAAGAAGGTCCTGGGTTCGAGCCTTTCTGTGTGGAGTTTGCATGTTCTCCCTGTGTCTGCATGGGTTTCCTCTGGGTGCTCAGTCCAAAGACATGCAGGTTAGGCTAATTGATGGCTCTAAATTGACCGTGAGTGTGAATGGTTGTTTGTCAGCCCTGTGATGACCTGGTGACTTGTCCAGGGTGTACCCAGCCTCTCACCCATAGTCAGCTGGGATAGGCTCCGGCTTGCCTGCGACCCTGTAGGACATTATAAGCGGCTAGAGATGATGGATGGAATGTATTATTTTATGAGTGAATTCCATTGATACAGATGTGTGTGCGCCCAAATTGTACAGGAAAGTATAATGTTAGAATTTATATTTATATTTATTTCTTGCGATCTGACAGGTGGGCTGGGTGCAGACAGTTGCTCTAAGGAAAAGCGCATTGCTGACTTTACAGATCCGAACAGCACACAGAGTTCTCCTCTCGCCTACACGGGTAAGATTTCCATTGGCGCTCAGTGCGCAGTCGGCAGCTGGAACACAGACAGCTTGATCAACTTTGTCTGCACAGAAGTACAAAGCGCGACACCTTCCCTCACCTCTTTCCCGACCTCCTCTCCAGGATCCACAGACCTCTCAGGGGCTCCAGTTTGCGCCAAAGTACACGAGAAGGATATGGAGCACATGTACACATCACCTACTCCTTACACCTGTAGTGCGGATGGCTACCAGGACCCCTCGACCTACCTGTCAACCAGTACATGCCCGATAACGTACCCACCCGCTTCTTACACGTCCCCGAAGTCCACCATAGACGGTGCGCTTTTCTCCATCATACCAGATTATGGAGGTTTTTACCAGAGCAGCAGCCAAAGGGATGTGCCAGTCTTCCAAGACCGGAAACCGTTCTCCTGCTCTCTGGACTCCGTTCGAGTTCCTCCGCCCCTCACTCCACTGAACATGATCAGAAATTTTACTCTTTCGTGTCCCGTGGACGGATTGAGGCCACCCACGGACTCCAACCCTCAGAGTGTCCAGTTACGACCAATACTGCGACCAAGGAAGTACCCGACCCGGCCGTGCAAGACCCCGGTTCATGAGCGTCCGTACCCGTGTCCAGCGGAGGGATGCGACCGCAGGTTCTCGCGCTCCGACGAGCTCACGCGCCATGTGCGCATCCACACCGGCCACAAGCCGTTCCAATGCCGCATCTGCATGCGCAGCTTCAGCCGCAGTGACCACCTCACCACGCACATCCGCACGCACACGGGAGAGAAGCCCTTCTCCTGCGACTTCTGCGGCCGGAAGTTCGCCAGGAGCGACGAGAGAAGGAGGCACGCAAAAATCCACCAAAGACAGAAAGAGAAAAGGGCGAGCGCTCCTCCTGCCCACACATCAGGCGCTCAGGGAGCCATGTGAGAAATAAACAGCATCCTCCTGAACTCTGACCACATGACATGGAAAGGGCTCTGGACAGAGCCCGAGACGTCATATTGTTTAAATGGGTCTGTCTCAAACTTATACTGCATTGCTTAACCAGGACATGCAGAGTTCTTCAGGGGCATGATTTCAAAAAGTGGCATCTCCATAGCTCAAATTGTTGCTCTAGATCACACGTTCCCAAACCTGGTCTTGGAGTAACCCCTGTCCTGCACATTTTGATGTCTTTTCTGCTCTAACACATCTGACTCAACTAATACTGAATTGAAGTGGGTGTGATAGAGCAGGGAAAACACTAAAATCTTCAGGTCACGACAGTGGGTACTCCAGGACCTTGGCTGGGGACTCATATTAGGCCATATACCATGGGTTCCCACTGCAGAGTGCTTGCTGACCTAACTAATCAAGGTCCATGGAAACCTGGGCCTGAGTCTACTATTAACATTTTCAAGAGATGGAAAAGGTTGGCAGACTGCATATGCACAGGGCTGAGAAATATAGAATATAAACAAACACATTCTTAACTGGATTTTTTTTTTTTAACGTTTTATTTTACTCCCTTTTGTAGGCCTAATAAATATGAAAGTATCTTTCCCTGCAGGCTCTGTTTCAGTCTTGCTTTCAGGAAGACAAGCCCATAGCTGCCTCCTTTCTCACTCACTATGGTATATAATGGAGTAAATTAGCTATTGAATTAAGTCCCTTTAACAGCAAGCAACAGCTTGCTTGCCAACTTAGTTGTTAAACCTCTATTTGGTTCATTTTTTTTTCAGCAGAAATTCTTTAAATCTTCAAGAAGCTGAGGTAAGAACCTGAACTAAAATACAGAGTAAAATAGTAATGTTTTATTAGCAGCTGGGAGCTAACTAATCAACAAACATTCGAGTTCCAAGATTAAACCTATATATGGTTGGAAACAATCACATACTTATTCAACTGATTTAGACATATTAGCACAGTTGTGATTTTTTTTTAACCCATATGTACTTTACCTAACTATAAAATTTCTCTCAGATTTTTTTCAATTGTCTACTGCTTTTTTCTTTTGCCTATATGATTGTTGTAATTCATACTTTGCCTCAAATCAGATTTGTAATTTACACTGAAACAGGGCACTTTTGCCAAAAAGGGAGCTCTAAAAAGAGCATGCCAACCTCTGCATATGCCTGGTAATAAGTGTATGTAAAAACAGTATGATATAGTACGGTACTATGTGGTTTCTGACCTGGCCTGTGTGTACAAATCGAAGGCAACTTTATATGAGTCTTATGTATTACACTGTTTATGTATTTTAAATGATCAGGGAAAAAAAAAACCTCCGCTGTTACAAGTTTGCTATTTGAGCTCTGTATATTGTTTCTTTTAAGTCTAGGTCTACTGTTTCAAAGTTTGTAACTGATTATTCCTTTGTAAAATTCACCAATCACTGCATAGAATTAACTGCTGCTTTTCAAAACTGGTGAAGTAACGCTCACTTGACTATCTTACTGTGATTTTTGTGATGACTTTTTGTGAAACTGGGCCCTTGCCAAGAACTTAATTTGTTCCTAGTGGGCCCTCCTAACGTTTGTTCTGTACACAGAAGAAGTGTGTCCAAATCATGCTATGAAATGTGAATCTGTAAATAATTTAATTAACACAATGTAGATATGCTTTATATGTGGTGTTGTAAATGGGAAAGTTTTAAAGTGCCAGGCAGTAGTCATACCACTAGAGGCTACTCTTTAACATCTTTGGGGAAGAGTGAACCTAGGAGCCCATATACACCTGGACATCTCATAAGTCTTGTATGAAGGTTCATAAGACTTTAACCATGCGTGTTTACACTTGCAGACAAACGCATCTCTGGTCAGACTGAAATCTGCATTTATAAATTAATATGCAAACCAGCTCATTACATTCAAACACCAACTTGCATTGTTGTTCCTCACTTTTAGTTAGCTTTATTTGAAGGTTGCCACATCAGGATTTTTAATAACCTTGTAAATCTTACTAGGTTTGATGGCATCAACATTCACATTCAGGTGAAGTGCATCAGAGTCATTTATACATGCATAACGTGGCCACCATCAGTGGTTTAGATGACCAGATTAAAAGTGTTTAAAATGTACAGTACAGTATCTTTTACAACTTCATTTTTATATGCATAATCTGGATGTAATCCTGATACTTCACATGACAACAACTACATGGGAGAGAGAGATCTAGATTAAGCCAAACATAACTTTAAATAAATCAGAAATGTATTGTTTGGAATTAGTCTAAATTATTAAGATTCCTCAACACAACACTAAACTGAATAATTTACAAAATATAAGCTTCAGTCATGCAATTAACTGTGCAAGTGAAAAAAAAAAAAAACTCATCTCATTAATTTATGTAAAGGACTCTTTAGCAGTGGTTCTTGAATGCCCCTTGCTTCAGAGTGTTAACATTTACCTTTAGGTCATGACCCAAAAGCTGAAAGAAAGAAAAAAAAGAAGAAAGAAAATCCACCAATGTACCTCTGTACGTACGCAAGGTCAATTTGACTATCGGCATTTCCTGTCATTGTTTACTATCAGTTTACAGACACAAACTAGTTGTAAGCAGTCCATTATACCTGCAGGTGGAAAACACCAGATGTCTTTCAAAATAAAAATGCATGGTCAAAAGCTGTGCAAAAACGTTTGACATTTTGACTGAGGACATGCCAAATGACCCACCTCATGTCCATATTTTGGGTGAGAACCACTGCTGTAAAGAGTCTCATTTGATTTGGGCACAAAGTCCAGAGTGAAACTGAAATGACAGCTGAACTGCAACTCTTAAGTTACATGCTAGATATAAAATTACTCATTTACTTCAGTAGTTTTGTTTCAATATAACATATACAGTGTGTATGACATACTGAAATGAAAGTTACCAAACAACAACAAGAAAAGCACTCGGAGAGCGCAGACCTCCGCCAAGAATCCTTTAAAAAATTCCGGGATCCAGACGGTGATCCGGATCACCGCCAAAACTTAATGGATTGTTACTTATGCCCAGTCACACCTCTGGAAAAAAAATTCAGAGCAATCCGTTCATAACTTTTTCCGTAATGTTGCTAACAGACAAACAAACGAACACTACCGAAAACATAACCTTGGCGGAGGTAATAATAATAATGATAAAGTCAGGGCCCAGTTAATCAAAACCAGACATGGGTGTGGAATGTTTAATTCATTACTGATTATATTTAAATGCCTGTTCCAGCACACACACACTCCATGTACTGTAGGCCTGCAAGAAACTGGCCTAGTTCTATGATTTGTTGAATATGTAAATATTGAAACAAGAAACTCGGAGCAAACAAGAGAGTTCTGCTTTGAAACTGTCAATCTTCATGCACATTAGCAATCAGGCAGGCCAGATCACAAGTGAAATAGTCAGACACAGCAACGAGGTCCATGAGAGGTCGAAACTTTGTTTGCGAAGTCAACAGTCCAGCTTACTGTCACAATACAGCGTGAAATTCAGGCTTTCAGAGAGAAACCTTTGGGCCGGGGTAAGGTTCAGCACCACACCAGAAATCACTCGGCTGAGGGATTTCCATGAGCCAGAACTCTGTCTGCTCCAGGCCCCCTGCCTTTTTATCTGCACCCTCGGGAACCTGCTGCAAAACTTTATAATAGTGGCAGTCCCTGCCGTCGTCTGGGTCGTAAGGCGGTGCTAAAATGTCAAGGAAGGCGGTGGGTCCGTCCACGGCCTCGATCTGATGCAGGTTGTCCCTGTGCGGGGATAAGACACACGGGGCGCTGTGCTCGGTGAACTCGCCTACAGAGCGCTGCACGGCGCTCTTTTGGAAGGGGAGCAGCGGGGGGTTAAACTGCCTCGCACTGGCGCTGTCGGGTGAGATATCCAACCTGTCGTAACAACTAACCCTGACCTTGCCGTAAAGCACTTTTAGCATGCCGTGCATGTTTGGGTGGTCGTGGAGCGGGATAGAAGCGCCGTGCTTTAACAGAAACACCCCCATGCTGAATAAGTCCGTCTCGCAGATATGCATGTAGGTGACCGGAGGACCGAGGAGCTGCTGGGGCGCACAGCTGCCCTCCACACACCGCGGAACAATCTTCAGATCCGCAGCCCTGACCTCCCCCAGCAGGCTCCTCAGCTTGCTCTGATTCTCCACAAACGCTTTGCTTTCCTCACTGGCCTGGTAGCGGAAGGTCGCAAGTGCCTGTCGGGCAAGTCTCTGGATCAGACAGCTCATGTTGTCCTGAGGCATCATACAGCCACTTGTCCTGGACGTCAGTTAGCAACAACTAGTTCAACCTCCAGCCTTGTGGAGACATTCACAAGCGCCCGGAAAACCTCACAACTCCAAAACGACTTAGCTTTTGCGATTAATCAACAATTTACCGAAAATACTTTACACAAAGTCATGTACCGAACTCTTCATCATCACCACCACAATATCCCCATATACACAGATCTGATCTACACGTACGCAATGACGGAATGGCAGTTTGGAACACGTGGAATTATGGGATATGTAGTCCTACCAGATCGGAAGCGTCTGCATTTCCGGTTGTTGTGAAAATAAAACATACAAGTCCTTACCGGTTAAATCCTCCAATGACAGCCATTTATTCAGGACAAGGAGTTTGCTTATTCTGAAACAGAATAAACAGCTAGGAAGGAAATATTTTTTAAGATGCACTACAATACCCAGATTTTCTTAATGTTTTAGGTAATCACATATGGGCCACACTTCTCACGCATAGGACACAGGCCAGAGACCTCTGGGGTAACAGAGTTCCCACAAAAAAACACCCTCAATAGCATAATAAAGGTTGTGCAGGGACCTTGCTTGCTTTAGCTTGTTTTATAGACGCTTACACTCAGTGATTTGGCGTCCTATAAGGACTGGAGCTACGAGTTCACATATTGTGACACGCACACATTAAATACGAGTTTCTTTTTTTAATTAAATTTTTATTTCTTTTTCAGTAATAAACTTATAAATGTCATGATAAAATTCTTTATGTAAAAGTAAATTTTTAATATTAATTTATAATTGTGGTGGCACGGTGGGGTAGTGGTTAGCACTGTCGCATCACAGCAAGAAGGTCCTGGGTTCAAGCCCAGCAGCCGGTGAGGGCCTTTCTGTGTGAAGTTTGCATGTTCTCCCCGTGTCTGCATGGGTGCTCCGGTTTCCTCCACAGTCCAAAGACATGCAGGTTAGGTTAATTGGTGGCTCTAAATTGACCGTAGGTGTGAGTGTGAATGGTTGTCTGTGTCTATATGTCAGCCCTGCGATGATCTGGCGACTTGACCCCACCTCTCACCCACTCTCAAAAAGCTGGGATAGGCTCCAGCTTGCCTGCGACCCTGTAGAACAGGATAAGCGGCTACAGATAATGGATGGATGGGATGGAGTTTGGATATTTGATAAGCAGGTGTTTGACATTTTCTTTTACACCACAAGTTGTACATTGATTGGAGGTTTTTTTTTTTTGCTTTGTTTTTTTTTAAAGAAATTGTGTATCATTAAGTAGACATTTTCCAAATCTGAGTCTTGTAATTATCCTTTGTTTGTTTGTTTCTGTCAGAATATGTGATGTGTTGTAATATTTGGTTCAAGTTGGTAGAATCTACCAGTTTGAGAATTTTCCCATCTGTCTTGCCATATTGTAAAAATAACATCTTTGATATGTTTTGTGATATCAGAAGTAAGGTTAATGAATGTCTTAATAGGTTTTATTTACAGATCTTTTGGCCAATTTATCAGCCATTTCATTTCCTTTAATACCTACATGAGCTGGAATCCAACAAAAAACAACCTCAACACCCATAAGATAAAGCTGGTACATAAAAATCGGAACTCTAATAATTCTGTCATTATCTTCCTTTTGAATTTTTTTGTAAGGCAGACAAAGAATCAGAAAATATCACACATTGAAAAGGAGGTTTATCAATAAGAAGTTCCAAAGCCTTTGTAATTGCTAGTAACTCAGCTCTAAAAAATAGTACCATTTGAGATTTTATAATCTTTTTGAATGTTTAGACTTGGAATTACAACACCAGATGCACAAGTAAAATCTTTTTTTGAACCATCAGTAAATATATGTAAGTACTGACTGCATTTGAGTTGAATGTGTTCTAATGCCGAGTGTAACATGTAGAAACTACTATCCTCTTGTTTAGAGATTTTAGGGACTAAATCCAAGTCAACTTTTGGAGATTGGGATTCCCAGAATGGAAAAGGATCAACCGCAAGGACCCTTAGAAAGGCAGGTTAGTTAAAAAAAAAAGATTTCCCAATGAAGTGTGGTGCTATAAATACAATGTGACACCAAGCAGAATACATCATTTCCTAAATACAGTGGGGCAAAAAAGTATTTGGTCAGTCACCAATTGTGCAAGTTCTCCCACTTAAAAAGATGAGAGAGGCCTGTAATTTTCATCATAGGTA
This sequence comes from Neoarius graeffei, assembly GCF_027579695.1. Lineage (NCBI taxonomy): Eukaryota > Metazoa > Chordata > Actinopteri > Siluriformes > Ariidae > Neoarius > Neoarius graeffei. The sequence continues at coordinate 54,083,345 of NC_083579.1, forward strand.
TACCTCAACTATGAGAGACAAAATGAGAAAAATAATCCAGAAAATCACATTGTCTGATTTTTAAAGAATTTATTTGCAAATTATGGTGGAAAATAAGTATTTGGTCAATAACAAAAGTTCTTCTCAATACTTTGTTATATACCCTTTGTTGGCAATGACAGAGGTCAAATGTTTTCTGTAAGTCTTCACAAGGTTTTCACACACTGCTGCTGGTATTTTGGCCAATTCCTCCATGCAGATCTCCTCTAGAGCAGTGATGTTTTGGGGCTGTTGCTGGGCAACACGGACTTTCAACTCCCTCCAAAGATTTTCTATGGGGTTGAGATCTGGAGACTGGCTAGGGTGACCACCTGCTCATAAGCCCAAGGGGGGACAAGGGGTATGTTTTTGAGGGACAATGTGGGACGCCGCCCCCACTGCGCCGCGCCAGCCACTGGAAGACTCACAGATAGTGGTTTACCCATTTCTAGCACATACTACCTTACATGGTATATCAATAATACCATATTCTGCTGTTATTGGTGATGTATGGTCATGAACAGGCCACCAAATGTGTTTTTTTTTTAAATAAACATTCATAATATTTTGACCATTCAATGACTTGACAGACACACTTCCACTTATGATTTACTGAAGCTACTCAATTTTATTTATTTTCCATTACAATTTATTCACTTTAAATCAATCATAATATAATATTGAGTCTGAGGCTTTGCAGTGCATCAGTACAGCAGGAATAGTGACAAGTCTCCATTTAGTTTTCAGTGGATTAACAGGAATTGTAGTGGCTCAGCACCACAGAAACAGTAGAAAAAAAGTCTCTTAACTCACAACCACAGCTTTGTGCCACAATCTCCTGCCTGATATGATATTGCGTGTTGGACAGTGTGATACACACTCGTCACCTCTGCCGCAGTCACTTTGTCAGCTAGAGAGTCATTTTTAGGTCGGAGGAAAGCATCCATAGATTTAGACGTTTCTTTCTGTTGCACACGTTTCTTGTGAGTCTCTGCGAGCCTGTGTCGTTTCACATCGTATTCCCCGCCATGTCCGATTGAGAAAGATGTTTTGCAAAGGTCACAAAAAGCCCTCTCGGTATCCTCCTCAACCCCTTTCAGCCACAAATATTAATTTTCCCACTCTTTCCTGTACATACACCTTCTCTTTTTAACTGGAGGTGGTGGTGCCTCACCTGCCATCTCCCCGGTACCTTTCTCCATTTTTTAATATGAAAGCAATGCATGCGTTGCACCTGCGTCCCTCGTCACTGTCTGTGCACGTGAGTGCGGTGTCATAGCAACAACAAAAAGTTGACAACAACCAGTCAGTTGTGAGGGGTGTGTGTGTGGTTTTGTTCTACAGTCTATAGTGGCGACGGTGGTGTGCTGAAATGTCAAGTACTCGTAATATTCGTTTGGCTGCCTGGGTGGCCCGGGGAGAGCGACAGCCCCCTCAGCAAGCATCGATTATGCGGGACACGTTCTGAATTTGCGGGACGCATAAATTCGGCTTCAAATGCTGTACGCGCACGCACTATGCGGGACAGGTGGTCACCCTAAGACTGGCTAGGCCACTCCAGGACCTTGAAATGCTTCTTACGAAGCTACTCCTTCGTTGCCCGGGTGGTGTGTTTGGGATCATTGTCATGCTGAAAGACCCAGCCACGTTTCATCTTCAATGCCCTTGCTGATGGAAGGAGGTTTTCACTCAAAATCTCACGATACATGGCCCCATTCATTCTTTCCTTTACACGGATCAGTCGTCCTGGTCCCTTTGCAGAAAAACAGCCCCAAAGCATGATGTTTCCACCCCCATGCTTCACAGTAGGTATGGTGTTCTTTGGATGCAACTCAGCATTCTTTCTCCTCCAAACACGACAAGTTGAGTTTTTACCAAAAAGTTCTATTTTGGTTTCATCTGACCATATGACATTCTCCCAATCCTCTTCTGGATCATCCAAATGCTCTCTAGCAAACTTCAGATGGGCCTGGACATGTACTGGCTTAAGCAGGGGGACACATCTGGCACTGCAGGATTTGAGTCCCTGGCAGCATAGTGTGTTACTGATGGTAGCCTCTGTTACTTTGGTCCCAGCTCTCTGCAGGTCATTCACTAGGTCCCCCCGTGTGGTTCTGGGATTTTTGCTCACCGTTCTTGTGATCATTTTGACCCCACGGGGTGAGATCTTGCATGGAGCCCCAGATCGAGGGAGATTATCAGTGGTCTTGTATGTCTTCCATTTTCTAATAATTGCTCCCACAGTTGATTTCTTCACACCAAGCTGCTTACCTATTGCAGATTCAGTCTTCCCAGCCTGGTGCAGGTCTACAATTTTGTTTCTGGTGTCCTTTGACAGCTCTTTGGTCTTGGCCATAGTGGAGTTTGGAGTGTGACTGTTTGAGGTTGTGGACAGGTGTCTTTTATACTGATAACAAGTTCAAACAGGTGCCATTAATACAGGTAACGAGTGGAGGACAGAGAGCCAGAAATCTTGCTTGTTTGTAGGTGACCAAATACTTATTTTACCGAGGAATTTACCAATTAATTCATTAAAAATCCTACAATGTGATTTCCTGGATTCTTTCCCCCATTCTGTCTCTCATAGTTGAAGTGTACCTATGATGAAAATTACAGGCCTCTCTCATCTTTTTAAGTGGGAGAACTTGCACAATTGGTGGCTGATTAAATACTTTTTTGCCCCACTGTATGTCATAAAACTAAAGTCCTCATGAGTGACCTTAATGAAAAGAAACATTACCCTTAAAATACATTAAAATGTTTATACTGAAATATTTGCAAGGTGTTTAGATATTCTGGTGCTAATTTATTTATTTTTTTCCTTGTTGCTGTATTTTTGCTATTCTGGTGCGTGGTTAGTTGTTTCCTGCTGCTCTGACATCACAGGAGGACATTGCTATGTTATAAACGATCTGGTCAGCAGCAACCTGTGACCATAGATTTTGGTTGGGCAGGACGACATTAATCCTAAATCGAGAGGTTGTCACACTTGACTCATGATATTGACTATTATAGCCCTCATCAAAAAAATTCCCGTGCAGGGCTTGGCCAAGGGTGGGTCACATGACATAATAGTTCCACCACTGATTAAGCAATGTATCTCCTGACATCAAAAAGTAGAAAAAAAATGGATATGGTGTGAGTCAGTCCATGGTCTATCCTGGATATACCATGAACTGACATCACAATTTCAAGCTATATGACTGACTCAAGTCACAGCTGTGAGTTAGACCTCTATTTTTTTTTTCAGATTTATTTGTAATTCTTTGTAGTTAACACTTTTAGTTTGGAGTTTTTTGATGAGGGATATAAATCAAATATACCATGCACTGAGAGACACCAGTAATTATGGATTCTCTTCAGTGACTGGCATAGTACTATTTTCTTCAGGGCTGTGTCCCTCACAAAACAGTACTGTGCCAGTTACTTCAGAGAATCCAAAATTACCAGTGCCTCTCAGTGCATGGTATATTTAATCATTATCTAGTGAATTTTAGAGTACTCTTGTAATAGGCAGTTGAAAATCGATATCCTATTGTCTGGCAGCTCGTTCTGAATGGTTCTACACGAAATGGGGTGGGAACGTCAAAACAGTCGGAAGTCATTCATTTTCTATGGGAGCCAGTGGAGAGAACGGTGGCAGAGCATGTGTTGGAAGTCCAGGCAACTTCATGGTAATGAGCTATGACGTGGCTCGGCTGCAACCAATCAGAATTTAAAAGTGCTCCACTCTAAAGAATCCTAGAGAACACAGTCGTGTAAATTTTGGTTCTGTTTTAACCTTTCCCAAGTAGCCTACCATGGAGGTGGCAGGTTTCTTCATTATTTATGATGTTTCTCTGTTTGCACACAGGGACATAAAAAAACAAAGCATGGATCAAGGGGTCAGAAAATATAGGTATTTCAAGTAAGTTGGTGAAATGCATAATATAGAAGAAGAAGCCTTTTATGGTCAAAGGTCAAGGTCTTTTTATTTGTCATTTCAACCATATACAGTTGGTACAGTACACAGTTAAAACGAAACTACATTTCTCCAGGACCATGGTGTTACATTAAACATCACAGGATGTACACTCAAGCACAGTGAAATTCCTCCTCTGCATTTAACCCATCTGAAGCAGTGAACACACACACACACACACACACACACACACACACACACACACACACGTGAGCAATGAGCACACACACATACATAGAGCAGTGGGCAGCTATGCTACAGCACCTGGGGAACAGTTGGGGGTTAGGTGCCTTGATTTGGCTACAAGGCAAAAAACAAAACAAGTAAAGACAAAAAGTCTACCCAGTCTCCCTAACAAGATTGTTAATTTTTTTTTTTATAATTTTGTTTTACTTGTATTTTTAAAAATTATCTTATTAAGATATACCGGTTGATGTGTGTTTGCTCTATGGCCCTTTTAAATAAAGTTTGCAAGACGAAGCATTCTGAACGACCTTTTAGCCACCTGTTTAATTTATGTCACAGAGCATCCACAAACTTAACTAGCGGCATTGGCAAAGCAGCGAGAGCAAACTTTGACGCTCTTGCCACGTTTGGTGTGAACAGAGTGTAACCAACCAATCAGAATTTAGAAATGTTCCACTCTAAAGAATACTAGAGAACACCATCATCTAAATTTTGGTTCAGTTCAAAGCATTCCCAAGTACAATGGAGGAGAAATTAATAATTGCGGTGGCAGGTTTCCCCATTATTTGTGACCCTGTTTGCATACAGGGACGTACATTAAAATAATAATAATAATAATAATAATAATAATTTCAATTTATATAGCGCCTTTCACAAAACCCAAGGACGCTTTACACAGGAGTTACCAACAACAACAAAAAAAAAAACGCCACTAGGAAGAGTAGTGTGAGGTAAAGAGAAAAGTTTGCAAGTTAGCTTTGAAGGAAGAGAGAGTGGAACAGTCACGAAGCGATTGTGGAAATGAGTTCCAAAGTTTAGGAGCAGCAACACTGAATGATCTGCCACCCATAGATGCCAGTTTAAAACGTGAAACAGTCAGAAGTCCACAGACAGAAGATCTGAGGGAGCGGGAGGGACAGTACAAATGAATTAGCTCACAGAGATAGGAAGGGGTGAAACCATGAAGAGCTTTACAGGTTAAAAGCAAGATTTTGTATGTGATCCGAAAAATAATTAGCAACCAATGCAGTTGCTGTAAAACAGGAGTGATGTGAGCAGTGCGCTTGGTGAGTGTGAGGACTCTTGCTGCTGAGTTTTGGATGTACTGCAGGCAATTGAGCAATGTGGCAGGGAGACCATAAAAGAGAGAATTGCAGTAGTCAAGACGAGAAAAAATAAATAAATTAGTCGGACAGAACTGAGGAAGCCTTTCGGATGAGAGGTGAAACGTTTTCAAGAATCTTCAAACAAGTCCAGTTGCTCTCTTCTACCACCCACAGTTTACTATGACCTGGATGACTGAGAATCTTCACAGTCTGGAAATGAGTATCTTATGACGTACAGTGTCAAAGGCAGCTGTGAGGTCCAAGAGAACAAGAACATTGAGATGACCAGCATCAGTTGAGAGCAGGAGGTCATTAATAACTCTTAAGAGAGCAGATTCAGTGCTATGCATATTGCGAAAGCCTGACTGAAAGGGTTCATAGAGATCATTACAAGCAAGGAAAGTATGAAGCTGAGAGGCTAGGAAAGGGAGATTTGAAATGGGTCTGTAATTGGACAGTGAAAGAGAATCTAGACCAGGTTTCTTTAGTATTGGTGTAACTGAAGCAATTTTGAGGGAGATGGGAACAGTGCCTAAAGCAAAACACTGATTAATCAAATGAGCAATATAAGGGGAGATAGCAGATACACAGGATTTAAGAAGTGCAGTGGGTGCAGGGTCCAACAGACATGAGGAGGAGGAGGACTTAGTCATAATTTCCGATACTTTAGAAGAATCAACAGGAGAGAAAGCAGAGAGACAGCAGTCAGCTTTATGAAAAAGAGCTACTAGTGAGACAGAAGAATTAATTTCAGAATGAAAGTGTTGGTAAATACTGTCAATTTTATCCTTGAAAAAATCCAAAAAAGCCTGACACTGAGCAGGGGAACTGAGAGTGGTTGAGGAAGGAGGCTGAAGAAGTTTATTTATTGTATTAAACAGAGTTTTGGGTCTATGATTGCCACTCTTAATGATGTTAGCGTAGTAGGAGGATCGGGCAGCATTAAGAGCATCCTTATACTTTGCGAATAAACTGCATGTTGGGTGGCACGGTGGTGTAGTGGTTAGCGCTGTCGCCTCACAGCAAGAAGATCCGGGTTTGAGCCCCGTGGCCGGCAAGGGCCTTTCTGTGCGGAGTTTGCATGTTCTCCCCGTGTCCGCGTGGGTTTCCTCTGGGTGCTCCGGTTTCCCCCACAGTCCAAAGACATGCAGGTTAGGTTAACTGGTGACTCTAAATTGACCGTAGGTGTGAATGTGAGTGTGAATGGTTGTCTGTGTCTATGTGTCAGCCCTGTGATGACCTGGCGACTTGTCCAGGGTGTACCCTGCCTTTCGTCCATAGTCAGCTGGGATAGGCTCCAGCTTGCCTGTGACCCTGTAGAACAGGATAAAGCGGCTAGAGATAATGAGATGAGATGAGATGAGATGAAACTGCATGTTGAAATTTCACTTAGCCTCAACACAAAAGTCCCACCACACAAATGGCTTTCAATCAGTTTATATTGTTAGTTTACTTTCTTACCAAACATGTATCATAACTGTTCATTATTTTCCTTTATTGATCGATTTCTTACCTTCACATTTAAAAGTTTTCATGAGGTCAACTTATATCCTGCTTGTGGTCAGTCAGCACAAAGATACCGACGTGTTTGCAAGACGAAGCATTCTGAATGACCTTATAGCCGTGTATTTCATCTACATCATAGAGAGTCCAAGAACTTACCAGCATTGTTGGTAGAGCAGCCAGAGCAAATTTTAATGCTCTCACCGTGTTCGCTATGAATGTACCATCACTGTCTACTTTAATAGGAACACCTCTACACCTGCTCATTCATGCAGTTATCTAATCAGCCAATCATGTGGCCGCAGTGCGATTCATAATATCATATAGATACAGGTTAAGAGCTCCAGTTAATGTTCACATCAAACATCAGAACAGGAAAATTGTGATCTCAGTGACTTTCACTGTGGCATGGATGTTGGTGCCAGATGTACTGGTTTGAGTATTTCAGAAACTGCTGATCTCCTGGGAATTTTACACACAACAGTCTCTAGAGTTTACACAGAATGGTGCGAAAAACAAAAAAACATTGTGTGAGTAACAGTTCTGTGGGTGGAAACATCTTGTTGATAAGAGAGGTCAGAGGAAAATGGCCATATGATTGGCTGATTAGATAACTGCATGAATGTGCCCGTGTACAAGTGTTCCTGTTAAAGTGGCTATTGAGTATACAATTGTTTAGTGTTTGATACAGAAGTGGAGTATCCTGTTGCCATTGTCATAGAGTGCACAGATGAGAAAAATGTCCAGCCCAACTATATCTCAAAACCACACAAAAAACTTGAAACTAGACCAAAAAATTCAGGTACTGGAAAAAGGGAGACATATTTTTATTTCTTTTTTTCTTCAGCCTTTGCATGGGAAGCAAGGTCACTGTGGTGCACACGCATGATGTGCAGACATTATCCACTCCATAAACCCCCTTCCCCTCTCCCAATCTATATGATATACATCATATAATAGAAAAATTTCCTGTTTGAATAACTTTATTAGATGTAATTCCAATTATTTGCTATATAGTGAGATCTTGATGGCCAGAGAGTAACTTGCCCAATTTGGCATAAAAATTACAACCATGGTAACTTTATCATTAAAGGTAAACTGCCTTTCAGATTTTTCAAGTTTAGGTCATAAAAATAATTTTCCCTGACACCCAATTATTTTTGTTTAGTGGACTGAAAGCTACTGAATTCAAATCACAGACTTCCAATTTTATTCTTTTTTTTTTTAAATAGAACAATTAATGAATGTAGGGCCACATGGCCCTAAATTCTCCGCTACTTTTTCTTGCTTCACCATGACCCAATTCAAGATACTACGTCATGCATCACGTGGCGGGCTTTCCTTGTTCACACAAGGCATTGTGGTATACAAATTTGAAACAGGAGAGGGAAATGGAGGACATGAGTGTGCGAATGAAACGTGAAAGACTGACTACAATAACGGAAAGCAAGAAGAAAAGACGTTATGTTGCAAAGGAAAGGAAACGCAGGACCAAATTAATAAATATCGGCGGTCAGCGAGCACCTCGGTGTGATCAGCTCAGTTTAGCAACAGAATGATGTAACTGTCAGTGCATGGTCAAGGTAAACCTTTAGATGGCAGTAATGCAACACTGTGGATGCCAGCTGCCGTAAAATCCAAAAGAAGAAGAAGCAGGTAACCCTGCGCATGCGCACACGGACTTCCTCTGTCTGCTTGACTGCACAAAGCGAGCGATTTTATGCATATCATATAGGGAATCCTTTCAAATTAAATAACTTTCCAGCCACAGAATGACCTGGGTTTTTTTTAGATATTACTAGGGCTGTCAAAAGATTAAAATTTTTAATCTAATTAATCACAGGGTTGCTGTGAATTATCTCATCTCATTATCTCTAGCCGCTTTATCCTTCTACAGGGTCGCAGGCAAGCTGGAGCCTATCCCAGCTGACTACGGGCGAAAGGCGGGGTACACCCTGGACAAGTCGCCAGGTCATCACAGGGCTGACACACAGACACAGACAACCATTCACACTCACATTCACACCTACGGTCAATTTAGAGTCACCAGTTAACCTAACCTGCATGTCTTTGGACTGTGGGGGAAACCGGAGCACCCGGAGGAAACCCACGCGGACACGGGGAGAACATGCAAACTCCGCACAGAAAGGCCCTCACCGGCCACGGGGCTCGAACCCGGACCTTCTTGCTGTGAGGCGACAGCGCTAACCACTACACCGCCGTGCCGCCCTGCTGTGAATTAATTTTGATTAATTCCATTCTTAAATATGACTGAAAAATTCACATTTTCTGTGTATTGTTGTTAGAACAGAAAGATAAATGACAAGAAGCGGATATAACATTTCTTTTTTAATAACAAAATAAATTTAATTCTGAACAATTTTGGCAACTTATTGATTGCTGTTTTTCTTTGTAAATACAGGATAGGTGAATGGAACTTTTCTTTTTGCACAAACAGCTCCACTTTCACATGATTACATGTGGCCCTTTTACCTTTTATTTATTCATCTTTTAGCCAGTTGCTAAGACAAACTAACTGGTTAACATTTTCTGAATGTAAAGCTGACCGTTTCTTCTGAACAATATGACCTGCAACTGAGAAGAGTCGTTCGCATGAAACCGTGGATGCGGGAGTCGCTAGATATTTGTGGGCAAGCAGGGCCAGCTTGTCATGGGCTCCTGAATGAGCAGCCCACCACTGCATGGGGCAGTCCTCCATACTTATGCTTGGCTCTGCTCTGTACCTGTGTATGTCTCTGTCAGGTTGCACCTCTTCATCTGACTCTGAATCTGAGCCCATCTGTAGAAGATGAATTTTCTTCCTTGGTGGTCCAACTTGAGAAGTCTGCAGAGACCTTCTGTGTGATTGTTCATAAAGCATCCCTCCAAGTGAGGTCCATACCTCTTCTCTTTCACTCTTGGGCAGACTCTTCAAGTCTTTGAAACGTGGATCCAGCGCCGTTGCAAGCTTGAGCCATGCATTGTTAATATTTTCTTGGCGGGAGGCTAGATCTTCCATGAAGATTGTCTTAAATCTCACCACATATGCAGGATCTTCTTCAGAGACTTTCATCACTTGATGCAGGTGGCAGAGAGCAGGCAGTACTACTGAGCAGGAGATATAGGCCTCTCCACCCAGAATCTCAGTTACATACCTGCAGTAGAATAACACACACACACACACACACACACACACACACACACACACACACACACACACACACACAAGTTATTTGAACACCAGTTGGTATGCTGGCAAATCTGTTAAACATTATAATTTGAGCTTGATCAGTTAAATGTAATTTTTTAATATGCACATTATATATGCATTCCTTACCTGCAGGGCTCTAGAAGAGTGCTCAGTCTCTGCAGTTTGTCCCATTCTGATGGTGTCAGCATAACCAGTTTGTGGCGTTGATGGTCAAGGGTTTCTTGTATTGCTGCTTGATTGCGGTTCAGGCGCTTGATCATTTCCAGTGTAGAGTTCCACCGCGTTGAAACGTCTTGGATCAGTGGCTCCTGCTTCTGTCCCAGGGCCGTTTGCTGTGCTTGAAGCTCCATGGTGTTTGCCGCACTGTGTCTGAAATGGCCGACAATTTTGCGACACTTGGCTAATACATTCGCAAATCCACTATCGGAGAGGCTCACGTTGATGCTTCACTGTAGCATGTGAGCGATGCAGGGCATGTGCTCATATGGCAGTAGTTTAGCCGCAGCTGTCATATTGCGTGCACTGTCCGTTCCTATAGTTGAGATTTTTCCTTCAATTTTCTACTTGCGTGCCACTGTTTGAAACTGTTGAGCGCACGCCTCTGCAAAGTGACGCTCTTCTGTTTTCATTACGGTTAAAGCAAATGACTTAAGTTCCCAGTTTTTAGTGATGTGGTGCGCCGTCACACCCAGATAATTGTTGTTACTCACGGAGGTCCAGTGGTCTCCTGTCAAAGCAACATATTCCGCTGAAGCCAAATCCTCTTCCTTCGTTTTCTTTTTAGCATCATAGAGTTTGTTGATTTTAGTAGTCACTGTGCCTCTCGACAGTGGCTTGTAGAATGCGTCGAAAGTTGCCACTTTCAAAACTTCTGCGAGGCCCATGTCCTCGACAATATTAATCGGTCTACAGTCCTTGGCTATCCATCTGGCAATTGTGTCAGTCAGCTTCTCAGATGTTGTCTTACTTAATGCCCTGCGTTCAGTAAGGGTGGTCTGACGCATGCCAGGCGGAACACCTGAAGTTGAAGCCCCAACAAATGAATGCTTTGCGTTAAGATGATACTTGAGGCTTGAGGTGCTTTGGTGAAAGGAAAAGTCCTTCCTGCAGTGTGAGCAAACCACAACATGTTTGTTTACTGTTCCATCTTTGTTCTTTTTATACTCGAACTGTCCATCCAGAGGGTCAACGGGTTCTTTGGACTCCTCCATGTCGCTCGTGTCAGCCATGCTGTTTATACGACAATGACTGAATGCAGCAGGGGTTGAATTGTGGTGTCACCAGCTGGCTGCAGTGCACATGCGCAGACTCTTTATTCATCTTCGGTAGCTGTGCACGTGCCTTCTCCATCCATGAATGCGGCAGGGTTGAATTGTGGGTAAAATTGGGCGGGAATGCGTTAATGCGTTAAAATAATTATCGCTGTTAATTCCTGAAATTAATCATCTCGCGTTAACGCATTCATTTTGACAGCCCTAGATATTACAGAAATAAACATCACCAGGACACCTTAGGTCAGAGGTCGATGATCGACTTTGTTGTCGTTTCATCTGATCTCCGGCCCTATGTCTTGGACACTCGGGTGAAGAGAGGGGCTGAGCTGTCAACTGATCACCACCTGGTGGTGAGTTGGATCCGCTGGCGGAGGAGGAAGCCGGACAAACCTGGCAGGCCCAAACGTATGGTGAGGGTCTGCTGGGAACTTCTGGCCGAGCACTCTGTCGGGGAGGTCTTTAACTCCCACCTCCGGGAGAGCTCCCAGCTTCTGAGGGAGGCAGGGGACATTGAGTCTGAGTGGACCATGTTCTCTGCCTCCATTGTCGACGCGGCTGTTCGGAGCTGTGGCCACAAGGTCTCCGGTGCCTGTCGTGGCGGCAATCCCCAAACCCGGTGGTGGACACCGGAAGTAAGGGATGCCGTCAAGCTGAAGAAGGAGTCCTATCGGGCCATGTTGACCTCCGGGACTCCTGAAGCAGCTGACGGGTATCGGCAGGCCAGGCGTGCCGCAGCTCGGGCAGTTGCGGAGGCAAAAACTCGGAACTGGGAGGAGTTCGGGGAGGCCATGGAGAAGGACTATCAGTTGGCCTAGAAGAAATTCTGGCAAACCATCCGGCACCTCAGGAGGGGGAAGCAGTACTCTGCCAACACTGTTTACAGTGCGGGTGGGGAGCTGTTGACCTCAACTGGGGACATTGTCAGGCGGTGGAAGGAATACTTTGAGGATCTCCTCAATCCCACTGTCATGTCTTCCATTGAGGAGATGGAGGCTGATAACTCAGAGGTGGACTCGTCCATTACCCAAGCCGAAATCACTGAGGTCGTTTGTAAGCTCCTCGGTGGCAAGGCACCGGGGGTGGGTGAGATCCGCCCTGAGTATCTCAAGTCTCTGGATGTTGTGGGGCTGTCTTGGCTGACACGCCTCTGCAACATCGCGTGGCAGTTGGGGACAGTGCCTCTGGAGTGGCAGACTGGGGTGGTGGTCCCTCTTTTTAAGAAAGGGGACCAGAGAGTGTACTCCAATTATAGGGGAATCACACTTCTCAGCCTCCCAGGGAAGGTTTACTCCAGGGTACTGAAGAGGAGAATTCGGCCAATAGTCGAACCTCGGATCCAGGAGGAACAATGCGGTTTTCGTCCTGGTCGTGGAACACTGGACCAGCTCTATACCCTTCATAGGGTGCTCGAGGGTTCATGGGAGTTTGCCCAACCAGTCCACATGTGCTTTGTGGATCTGGAGAAGGCATTCGACCGTGTCCCTCGTGGTATTCTGTGGGGGGTGCTTCGGGAGTATGGGTTCGGGGCTCTTTGCTAAGGGCTGTCCGGTCCCTGTACGAACGGAGCAGGAGTCTGGTTCGCATTGCCGGCAGTAGGTCAGACATGTTCCCAGTGCATGTTGGACTCCGGCAGGGCTGCCCTTTGTCACCGGTTCTGTTCATAATTTTTATGGACAGAATTTCTAGGCACAGCCAGGGGCCGGAAGAAATCCTGTTTGGGAACCACAGGATTTCATCTCTGCTTTTTGCTGATGATGTTGTCCTGTTGGCTTCTTCAAACCAGGACCTTCAGCATGCACTGGGGCGGTTTGTAGCCAAGTGTGAAGCGACTAGGATGAGAATCAGCACCTCCAAGTCCGAGGCCATGGTTCTCGACCGGAAAAGGGTGGCTTGCCCTCTCCAGGTTGGTGGAGAAGTCCTGCCTCAAGTGGAGGAGTTTAAGTATCTTGGGATCTTGTTCACGAGTGAGGGAAGGATAGAGCGTGAGGTCAACAGGCGGATCGGTGCAGCCTCTGCAGTGATGCGGTCGCTTTACCGGTCCGTTGTGGTGAAGAAGGAGCTGAGCCAAAAGGCAAAGCTCTCGATTTACCGGTCGATCTACATTCCGACTCTCACCTACAGGTATGGTCATGAGCTTTGGGTAATGACTGAAAGAACAAGATCACGGATACAAGTGGCCGAAATGAGTTTCCTTTGCAGGGTGGCTGGGCGCTCCCTTAGAGATAGGGTGAGAAGCACAGTCACTCAGGAGCTCGGAGTAGAGCTGCTGCTCCTCCACATCGAGAGGAATCAGCTGAGGTGGCTCGGGCATCTCCTTCAGATGCCTCCTGGATGCCTCCCTGGGGAGGTGTTCCAGGCATGTCCCCCCGGGAGGAGGCCCCGGGGAAGACCCAGGACACGCTGGAGGGACTATGTTTCTCGGCTGGCCTGGGAATGCCTCGGTGTTCTTCCCGAGGAGATGGCCGAGGTGTCTGGGGAAAGGGAAGTTTGGGCTTCCATGCTCAGACTGTTGCCTCCGCGACCCGGCCCCGGATAAGCAGAAGAAGACGAGACGAGAAATAAACATATATCACAGTGACCAAATTTCAGAGGGAACTAAATTTCACCAATTTTATGAAATCGAAAGGCCATCTAGCTTTAATTGTCCTCTCTCCTCCTCCTGTTGTTTTGGAGTTTTTCTTCACAGGTCTCTCAATGTTTCAATCATCAACTATTGTTTTTCTTGGCCAACCTGTCAGATGTCTGATTTTTCCTTCTTTGCTCAGCTTCAAAATGGCTTGCTTTTCTCCCATAGACAGCTCTTTAGTCCTCATGTTGGTTTATCCTTTTTAACAACAAATGCAGACTTCACAGGTGAAACTCGGGGCTCAAGCCAAAAGTAGACATTCAGAGCTATTAATTGTTTAAACAATCAATCAATCTAACAGGGCACGCCTGGACAACAATAAACACTTGACAGTCACGTCTTCCAGTATTTTTGATCACTTGAAAAAATGGGTGGGTTCAAATAAAAGAGGCCATGTTTTAAAGTTTAACACATCTAGATGTAAATATCAGGAAATGAAAGCTGAAATTGTGATTTGTCATTTCATATTCATCTTTCGATCTCAAACACAAAAGTCTTAAGTGTAGAGGAAAAGCAGAAGAATTGGCCTTGCTCTTCCAATACTTTTGGAGGGGATTTTATATGCGGAATATGATAAGGGTTTATCGCGACTGGCTCGCCTTTACAGGTACTCACCCCTGCACCATCTGCGAGCCAGTGGCATTGCTCTCTCTCTCTCTCTCTCTGTCTTTCCTTCCTTCCAGGCACCTTCGGGACTCTGCATGGCAGTGCTGTCCTCCTCCCTGAGCTGAGACTTGGCCGCATACCATAAGCCGGATGGCATCGGCAGATCTTCAGGTGGGCACCCCCCTTCCTTGGTGTTTCGTTGTATTTAAGCCCACAACACCTCGGGGGCTTGACGGCAGGTCCAGCGTCCTGGATCTGCCCCTGCTGAACACCACCCAACTCTATGAAGATGTTAATTCTTCACTGGTTGGCTCTCCCACCACACCTCCTGCTGTATCCAAATCCATCTTGATGCTACCTCTGCTTGTTTACTGGTATTGGCTACCAGCTACTTCCTAGTGAGCCCTTCGATCCCTAGCAGCCCGAGGGCTCTCCAGAGTGACCGCCCAGCGAAGCCCCGGCAGCCGACCTCCACCAGCATGTTCCAGGCCTTCCATCCATTCTGCTGGCTCTCGAGGATGAGGGCTTAACATTTCTTGAGCTTACGCTCATAGGCCTCCTCCATCCTTTCTTCCCAGGGTACTGTCAGCTCAATAATGGCCCGGTCACACCGCCCGAACTTTGCTGGAGCGTTCCTGGAGCGGTGAAAAAAATTCATCACCGCTCGTAACCGTTCACCACCGTTTAACAAAAGTTGGCCCCCATTAAAGCAACGCCATATACGCTCGGCCACCGCTGATGTTTCTCGAGGGGCCCTCCTACCGCTCCGAAAGTTTTGAGCTGCACAAAATATTGCGAGTGGTGAGGAGGGGGCAATTTTCCGCCCTGGCAAAGTTCACCCCCGCTCCACCAACGCCCAGTCAAAGTTTGGCACCGCTAGACGCAAGTTCGTGGACGCTTGGGTCCGCTAGGCCAACCCAGAAATCTTGAACGCTGGACCACCGCTGCTTCGCCAGCATTGCCTGGGCGGCGATTAAACGTTGCACAAACTTTGGTGGAGTGGTTGTAAGCATTTTACGAGTGGACACGGGGTTGCTGGAACGGTGTCGGGCGTTGAAGCAGCTATCCATGGCGGCGATGAACTTTGGTTTGGCGTTGGTATAGAGGTGTCGGAGCGGGACCAGAATTTGGCTATAAATACGGGGAGAAATGGACCAGGAGCTCATTTGGAATCGAGCTGCCGTTGAGTTCAGACCTCATCTATATCGAATTTGCTCAAAGTTACAGTAAAACTGTATCACCATGGATGCTGAGAGACTTGCTATGATTGGTGCTAAACCAACTTTATACCCCCGCCGAGCCAAAGCCCGCATGCGCAGAACGCCGCTATACCAACACTCGCGTCACCGCTAAACCAACGCTCGCTACCGCTCGCTACCGCTAAACCAACGCTAAAGCAACGCTGGCTTCAGTGGTGCACCGCTAAGCCAACGCCCGTGTTTTCGATTTTTTTCCCATTTTGTGTGCGGTGACAAGCGTTGTCGAAATTCGGCCCCCCCTCCCTACCGTTCAAGGAACGCTCCAGCAAAGTTCGGGCGGTGTGACCGGGCCATATGCACCACCTGTTTGGTTCCTTTCAACCAGAGAAAGATATCTGGTCTGATGCAAGTGTGGGCGATCTCCTCCGGGAATTTGAGCTGCTTCTTCAGGTCGGCCCGCATCTCCCAGTCACTTGCTGTGGCCAGAACCCCTTTGCTCTTCACCTCTGCCACTGCACTTTCTCCCACCCTGATGAAATGGATGAAGCGGGGTCCACGAGAAAGCTGCCTTGCCTTCTTCCTTGCCTGCTCCACCCCTTCTGCCAATTGTGCCAGGATCTTGTCGTGTCACCACCAGTACTTGCCATCTGCCAAGCTTGAGGGACATGAGGAGAGAACATGTTCAAGGTTGGCTGGCCTTCCACAGAGTGTGCAGCTCGGGCTCTCTGCCAATCCCCATGTATGGAGGTTTGATGGAGTGGGCAGGACATCGTAAGTGGAACGCAGCTCGAACTTTATCCGATGGCCTTCCATGCTCCAGATGTCCTGCTAGGTCAGGGCCCTCCCTTTCACACTCTCCCATCTCGTCCAGCTGCCTTGTTTGTTCATAGCCACAGCCTTGACATGCCGGCTTTCTTCTTCTGCCTTTTGGACCTCTCTCTGAACCATGCCTCATCGCTCCTTTGGGTCAGCTTTCTTCCAGTTTGATCTGGTGGAGCAGCCCAGACCAAGTCTTCCCTGGGCTACTGACCCGACGATGTCAGCATGATGCAGCCGATCCTCCGCTTCCCTCAGTGCTCTGCTGGCTGACCACTTGCAACCTGTCTGAATGACAGTGTCTGCCTGGCGCACTCTCTCATCTTTACTATCACGAAGTATCATGGCCTGGCATGTTTTTGTTGCCTTGTACTCTTCCACCACCAATTTTATGGGCAGCTGCAGCTTGCTGCCTCTGCTGTACAGACCAATGGAGCAGAAGCTTCTCGGGACGCCCAGCCATCTTCTCAGGTAGGTGTTCATTTTCCTCTCCAACCCTTCAACAGTAGAGACGGGTACCTCATAGACGAGAAGTGGCCAGAGCAGTCTGGGGAGTACCCCGTGCTGGTACCCCCAGGCCTTATACTTGCCAGGCAGGCCACTCTTCTCCAGAGATTTCATCCAGCTGGAAACCTAGGTTTCTGCCTGGACAAGCATCTCCTTCACACTCTGTCTGTCATTAAGGTCTGCCCTGTGCCACTTCCCCAAACTCTTCACAGGTTTTTCTCTGACAGTTGGAATGATGTTCTCTCCTATCTTGAAGCTGAACTGGTCCTGGACATGTTCCTTCTTCAGTACCAGGCTTCTGGATTTTGCTGGCTTGAACTCCATCCTTGCCCAATTAATGACCTCAATCAAGTCCTCCAAAATCCATCTTCCCTCAGGCACTGATCTAGCTGTAATGGTGAGGTCGTCCATGAAAGCTCTAATTGGCACCATTTGGATGCCACTTGCCAGTACTGCACCTTGACACAACTTCTCTGCTGACTTTATGAGAAGGTTCATCGCCACGGAAAACAGGATGACTGAGATTGTGCACCCAGTGACAATGCCAACCTCTAGCCTCTGCCAATTGGTGGTGAAGTCTCCACAGGTGAAACGCATGTTGAGCCTGTCGAAGTAGCACTGCAAGAGCTTCTGGAACCGCTCTGGGATATGGTAGGTCTTCAGGGTCAATTCCACTAGCTTGTGGGGTATCGTTCCATAGGCATTTGTTAGATCGAGCCATAGAACTGCCAGGTCACCATTGTTCCTCTTTGCATCCTCAATTACACTGTGTGCTCGAGGCAGCCAGATACCCCTGGGACTCCACATTTTTGGACTGAAGTGTCCACGTACCCATTATCCAACATAAAGGTGGTCAACCTCCTTGCCAGGATCCCTAGGAAGATCTTAGCTTCCACATTAAGAAGCGAGATGGTCCGGAACTGTTTAATCCCGGTAGAGTTTTCTTCCTTAGGGATAAAACATCCCTCAGTGACCAACCACTCGTCAGCGAGGAAGTTCTTCCTCCATGCCGCCTTTAGTAGCTTCCAGAGTCACTTCCTGAGCCTTTTGCAACATTTGTACACCTTGTACGGAATGGCGTTGGGCCCTGGAGCTGATTTCCCTCTGGCCCTCTTGAGGAAGTTATTGACTTCCTGCTAGCTTGGTTCCTCTACCTTGAAGGGAAAGGTTGGTTCAGCAGGTTTAATGAGCTTCTCCATCTCTTCCAGGCTGTCTTCCCTTCTAGGGTCGCTATGGGCCTGACGAAGATGCTCCTCCACCTCTTCTTTTGTTTCTTGCAACTCCCCAGATCTTTTGTCTCCCAGGAGTTTCGAAAAGTACTTGAATGGGTTCTTGGTGAAATCTACCCTTTCCTTCAACCGCCTCTTCCTGTCCCTGCGATGACACTCCGCTTGTCGCAAGATCTTAATGTGCTCCCTCAAGTTGTCTCGAATTTTTGTGAGTGCTGGTTTCTCCTCTGCTGTTGCTTCACGAAAGGCCTTCTTCACCCTCCGCAGATCCGCTCTCAGGATTGCTATCTCCTTCAGGCATCTGTTTTCCTTGGGCTGAATGTTTCCTCTACCTTTCCGCTCTTTCATTCTGAAGCAATCAGTCCCTATGCTCCAGATGATTGTCGCCATGGCCTTGAGCTTCCTCCCCACATCTCCTGCAATCGCTGCTTCCAGCACCTGGTCCACATTGTGATCAAACTTCTCCCATTCCTTCCTTGAAGCTGCGGTTGGCCAGTTCACTCGTTCTTTCCGGACACCTTCTGCACAAGCATGCTGCCCAGCTCGTCCAGTGTCCTGAGTGACTTCCTTCTCACTCTGGTGACCTGTTTCTTCTGTCACACCAGAGATGCTGTTCCTACCCCCCTCATTGTCATGTGTCTGGAGATTCTGGGGACTGTGGTTTGCGTCCTGCCCCGACCTCTCCTCCGTCTCACCAGGTTGCCTTGTGCGTTGCACATTATTTTATAACAGGGCACGCCTGGACAACAATAAACACTTGACAGTCACGTCTTCCAATATTTTTGATCACTTTAAAAAATGGGTGGGTTCAAATAAAAGAGACCATGTTTTAAGTTTAACATATCTAGATGTAAATATCAGGAAATGAAAGCTGAAATTGTGATTTGTCATTTCATATTCATCTTTCAATCTCAAACACAAAAGTCTTAAGTGTAGAGGAAAAGCAGAAGAATTGGCCTTGCTCTTCCAATACTTTTGGAGGGGATGACAGATTACTATTCTATACAGAGAAAATCAGACTTGTGATGAGCATAAACAGATGATATCATTATTTTTGCATTAAAAAGAAATTGTGTCATTTTGGCATTTGGGCATGAATCATTTCAGCCTGTGAGTGTTAAGCCAATCTTTCATATTTATAACAAGAGACATGTGGACAGTTTAGTCATCTCAGTTTATGCAGTTATTCTTGGGTAATTCATTCCAGACCACTCTTATTTATTTACACACACACACACACACACACACACACACACACACACACACACACAGAGAGAGAGAGAGAGAGAGAGAGAGTTTCTATAAAAAGGTGAATCTTGTGAACAGAAAGCAACTGATTTTTCCAAATCCTTTAAGGATATAATGAAGTTGAAAAATTGTGGTCCTTTATCTCACTTTCTCTCTCTCCCTCATTCTGAGTGTTAATCTTAAAATAAACTGTGATACATGTCTTCATGGACAGTTAAAGAAAATTAAGGTCTTTTTAATAAGATGCTGTTTTTTTCTGGATATATGATTCTGTACAGTATGTTGAGTCAATTGAACAACAACTGACATAAACAAATGATTTCCTCTGTATGTATTTTTATTCCTACAACAGAAATTTGAACTGTATATATATTTTTTTCATCCAGAAAGCTAAATGTGTCCTAAATGTCATTTGTAAAACATCTGAAAAATGTAAATGTAAGAGGTCATGGTCCTGGTATGCATAATGTGACGGATGATGTTAAAGGCTTCTCCCTGAGCTCTGCTCAAGCCCATGGAACAAGGAATCAGAGCGCAACACTCCAAAGGCCATCATACACACTCTCTGATCATCAAAGGCCTTGGACACGCACACACAGTGAAAGGGTCTGAACCCTTTAATAAGTCCTTCCTCAGTAAAGCTAGCCAATGGTTCTCAGGCAATGCTAATTATAGTTCCTAATAGTGCCTTATTCCAGCCTTTTCCTTGTTAGTTAGGACTCTGGTTCTTCTAAACCTTTGCTAACATGTATTCTGTCTTCCAGCTTCACTGTTTCTGGCTCAGAGTTTGCAAACTGAACAGATTTTCTGAGCACAAGGTATTTTACCCGTTTCTATTCATCGAAGCCAGTCTGCACAAAAGTGTTTTCTAAATCAGTAAATTAACTTCTCCATGAAGCAAGTTTAATGAGATGTGTTTGTGTACAGAGCCTTGACTGTTCTCTTCATTATAATCTAGTGCTAAATGATCCTACTTGCTTTTAAAATGAATGAACATGCCTACAGTGCCTTGCAATTCATACCCCTTGAACTTTTTCACATTTTTCCGCCTTACAACCACGAACTTAAAAGTTTTTTATTGAGATTTTATGTGATAGACCAATACAGAGTAGCACATAATTGTGAAGTGAAACGAAAATGATAAATGGTCTGCAAAATTTTAAACAAAAATCTGAAAAATGTGGTGTGCATTAGTATTCAGCCCCCTGTACTCTGATACCTCTAAATACAATCCAGTGCAATCAATTGCCTTCAGAAGTCATCTAATTAGTTAATAGAGTCCTACTGTGTGTAATTTACTCTCAGCATAAATACACTTGTTCTGTGAAGGCCTCAGTGGTTTGTTAGAGAACACTGAAGAACAAACAGCATCATGAAGACCAAAGAACTCACCAGACAGGTCAGGGATAAAGTTCTGGAGAAGTTTAAAGCAGGGTTAGGTTATAAAAAAAAATATCCCAAGCTCTGAACATCTCAAGAAGCACTGTTCAATCCATCATTCAAAAATGGAAAAAGTATGGCACAACTGCAAACCTACCAAGACATGGCCGTCCACCTAAACTGACAGAGCGAGCAAGGAGAGCACTGGTCAGAGAAGCAGCCAAGAGGCCCATGATCACTCTGGAGGAGCTGCAGAAATCCACAGCTCAGGTGGGAGAATCTGTGCACAGGACAACTATAAGTCGTACACTCCACAAATCTGGCCTTTTTGGAAGAGTGGCAAGAAGAAAGCCAAAGACAGGCATAAGAAGTCCCGTTTGCAGTTTGCCAGAAGCCATGTAGGGGACACAGCAAACATGTGGAAGAAGGTACTTTGGTCAAATGAGACCAAAGTTGAACTTTTTGGCCTAAATGCAAAGCGCTATGTGTGGCGGAAAACTAACACTGCTCATCACCCTGCACACACCATCCCCACTGTGAAACATGGTGGTGGCAGCATCATGCTATGGGGATGCTTTTCTTCAGCAGGGACAGGGAAGCTGGTCAGAGTTGATGGGAAGATGGATGAAGCTAAATACAGGGCAATCCTGGAAGAAAGCCTGTTGGAGGCTGCAAAAGACTTGAGACTGGGAAGGAGATTCACCTTCCGGCAAGACAATGACCCTAAACATACAGCCAGAGCTACAATGGAATGGTTTAGATCAAAGAATATTCATGTGTTAGAATGGCCCAGTCAAAGTCCAGACCTAAATCCCATTGAGCATCTGTGGCAAGACTTGAAAATTGCTGTTCACAGACGCTCTCCATCCAATCTGGCTGAGCTTGAGCTATTTTGCAAAGAAGAATGGGCAAAAATTTCAGTGTCTAGATGTGCAAAGCTGGTAGAGACATACCACAAAAGACTTGCAGCTGTAATTGCAGCAAAAGGTGGCTCTACAAAGTATTGATGCAGGGGGGCTGAATACTAATGCACACCACATTTTTCAGATTTTTATTTGTTTAAAATTTTGAAGACCATTTACCATTTTCATTTCACTTCACAATTATGTGCTACTCTGTGTTGGTCTATCACATAAAATCTCAATAAAAAACTTTTAAGTTCGTGGTTGTAAGGTGGAAAAATGTGAAAAAGTTCAAGGGGTACTTTTGCAAGGCACTGTATAATAGTTTTCAAACAAGCAGTTAATTTTACGTGAGCAAAAACCTCATATGTACATGTCCTTGCATCTGGTTGCTATGGCTTTGATAATTATACTGTATCTAAGGCAGAGCAAGTGATTTATCCTGTCTTACCACAAAGAAGTCGATAATCCATAATGATCAAAATACAGTAATTTTCATAATCCTTATGAGGATCTGTGGTAGAAGTAACTTCAGTTTAAGATCAGTATGACACAAAGATTGACTGTCAGACTGACTAGTACACTTTCTTCACACACCCAGTGCTTATTTTTCCTGAATGCCATGCATTATAATCTGCTCTGTTTTTTTTTAAATAGCAGTAAAGAACCTATATGTCCTAAGCCATCCATTTTGGTATATCACTATACAGTGACATGGCCGCTCTGACAGCCTCAGCCATCAAAGTCTCTAAGGAACATTACAGTAGTGGTTTCCCGTTGCCTTCTAATGGATTATTATAGAGGTTTTCTCCTCTCAACCATTCACACCTATAGACAATTTAGAACCACCAATTAGCCTAACCCGTATGTCTTTGGACTGTGGAGGAAATCCACACAGACACGGGGCGAACATGCAAACTCCACACAGAAAGGCCCCCATCGACTGCAGGGCTCGAACCCAGAACCTTCTTGCTGTGAGGTAACAGCACTAACCACTACACCACCCATATGTACTAATAGCATGTGGATAATGTTATATGGCAAAACCGAAGAGATATATTTTCCAGACTCAAGCACAGATGTTCAAAGTGTAAGGCCCAGGTGGAACAAATATATTTAAGTGTGATGATATCAGCCTCACTGCAGCTTTCTTTCATTCAAGCTACACAACAGATTTTTACAAACATGCAGTATCAGTGTGAACACGTGAATATTTGTCACATTTTGAACTTCCTTATTGCATGACTTTCTTCCTAGTGACATCTTAAAAATAACTACAATCATCATCAGTGTCATGTCAGATGTCATCTGCTAATCTGACTCAAATAGGATATAGGTTGTGGCATCTTTAGGTTCCTGTACTACACACTGGTATATACACTGACTGGCCACTACATTAGGTACACCTGCATTGTGTAGCTGTAATCATTGTCCTTTTAAACAGATAAAACAATTTGGGTGCTTTTCACAGGTATATACTAACTGACTGTAGCTTATCTGTTGCTTTGCACAATTTGTTCTTTACCTGTCTATCAGTCTTAAATGACCACCACAGAACCACCACTGATCAGATATTATTCTGATGTGAGACTGTATGTAGATCTGGTACAAGTGTATAAGCCAAAGCAGATATGCTGATGTTTTTAAATATTGTGTTCACAAACTAGCCAATTTATTAGACACACCCACTCATGCACAGTATAAAGACTATGGCTCATCATTTTTTCCATACATATTTGTGCTCATCATCTAGCTCTTAATCAGTGTCAGTTTCGCAACACAGGACCAATGTTAGCTGGATATATTTAGTTGGTGGATAAAAATCTCAGCAATTCTACATTTGATACACTTTACCATGTTAGGGTCAGTGATTCACTGTGAGAATGATTCACTAACCACATTATACAACCCCGATTCCAAAAAAGTTGGGACAAAGTACAAATTGTAAATAAAAACGGAATGCAATGATGTGGAAGTTTCAAAATTCCATATTTTATTCAGAATAGAACATAGATGACATATCAAATGTTTAAACTGAGAAAATGCATCATTTAAAGAGAAAAATTAGGTGATTTTAAATTTCATGACAACAACACATCTCAAAAAAGTTGGGACAAGGCCATGTTTACCACTGTGAGACATCCACTTTTCTCTTTACAACAGTCTGTAAACGTCTGGGGACTGAGGAGACAAGTTGCTCAAGTTTAGGGATAGGAATGTTAACCCATTCTTGTCTAATGTAGGATTCTAGTTGCTCAACTGTCTTAGGTCTTTTTTGTCGTATCTTCCGTTTTATGATGCACCAAATGTTTTCTATGGGTGAAAGATCTGGACTGCAGGCTGGCCAGTTCAGTACCCGGACCCTTCTTCTACGCAGCCATGATGCTGTAATTGATGCAGTATGTGGTTTGGCATTGTCATGTTGGAAAATGCAAGGTCTTCCCTGAAAGAGACGTCGTCTGGATGGGAGCATATGTTGCTCTAGAACCTGGATATACCTTTCAGCATTGATGGTGTCTTTCCAGATGTGTAAGCTGCCCATGCCACACGCACTAATGCAACCCCATACCATCAGAGATGCAGGCTCCTGAACTGAGCGCTGATAACAACTTGGGTCGTCCTTCTCCTCTTTAGTCCGAATGACACGGCGTCCCTGATTTCCATAAAGAACTTCAAATTTTGATTCGTCTGACCACAGAACAGTTTTCCACTTTGCCACAGTCCATTTTAAATGAGCCTTGGCCCAGAGAAGACGTCTGCGCTTCTGGATCATGTTTAGATACGGCTTCTTCTTTGAACTATAGAGTTTTAGCTGGCAACGGCGGATGGCATGGTGACTTGTGTTCACAGATAATGTTCTCTGGAAATATTCCTGAGCCCATTTTGTGATTTCCAATACAGAAGCATGCCTGTATGTGACGCAGTGCCGTCTAAGGGCCTGAAGATCACGGGCACCCAGTATGGTTTTCCGGCCTTGACCCTTACGCACAGAGATTCTTCCAGATTCTCTGAATCTTTTGATGATATTATGCACTGTAGATGATGATATGTTCAAACCCTTTGCAATTTTACACTGTTGAACTCCTTTCTGATATTGCTCCACTATTTGTCGGCGCAGAATTAGGGGGATTGGTGATCCTCTTCCCATCTTTACTTCTGAGAGCCGCTGCCACTCCAAGACGCTCTTTTTGTACCCAGTCATGTAAATGACCTATTGCCAATTGACCTAATGAGTTGCAATTTGGTCCTCCAGCTGTTCCTTTTTTGTACCTTTAACTTTTCCAGCCTCTTATTGCCCCTGTCCCAACTTTTTTGAGATGTGTTGCTGTCATGAAATTTCAAATGAACCAGTATTTGGCATGAAATTTCAAAATGTCTCACTTTTGACATTTGATATGTTGTCTATGATCTATTGTGAATACAATATCAGTTTTTGAGATTTGTAAATTATTGCATTCCATTTTTATTTACAATTTGTACTTTGTCCCAACTTTTTTGGAATCGGGGTTGTATCTGGTCAGTAGTATTCCTGTGGTGTGGCTTGTGCATAGTGACAAACTGTATGGCAGTGATTGTATACCTGCTACTTGGCCTTTATCTTGTAAACTGGTCAGTGAGTGTCAATAATAAGTGAGACCTGCAGAATTTGTAGCAGAGCCCCGTACTTAATAGAAATTCATCGACCTGATTTTTGATGGCATGACGGTATGACGTCCGTACAAACGACATAGGCTACATACGAATGTGTACCACCACAGGGAACCCAACCGTAAAAGCAGCGTATCTTAAACCCTTGACCACCGGACAATGAAATTTGTATCTTCATTTACATAAGATAGATGGGTTTTTATCCAGCACTTGTTTTTTATTTGCTTTTTAAAAATTAACGTGGGATTATTTACTAACACATTTTACAGAAACTATTCATGGCAGTTTCATATGAGACTAGTCTAGTTAAAACAGTTTTATTATTTATTAACTGTCCACTAGTTTGTTGGACAGTTTACAATTTCTGTCATAAAAGGGCGATAGACGGATGTTAGTGCAAGAAGAGTTTTATTGAAAACACGCTAGCAAACAGATCCAAAATGTAGACAAAGGCAGAGTTGAAAAACAGGCAGTGATCAAGCGAGGCACAGACAAGATATCAGAGGTAATACAATACTCACAGTCCAAAAACACAAACAGGGTCAAAACCAGAAAAGCGATACAAAATACATTAATGTAAACGTAATGTAAAATACAAGGTTCTTGCAAAGTCTCTGTGTTACTGAAAGTCCTTATCTGTATGCGCTCTGATTGAGCTGTACTCAGGAACAGGTGCATGCTAATTAGTCCTAATGGCCTGCGTGGGTGGGCGGCGCAGTGGTGTAGTGGTTAGCAATGTCACCTCACAGCAAGAAGGTTCTGGGTTCAAGCCCAGTGGCCGACAAGGGCCTTTCTGTGTGGAGTTTATATTGTTCTCCCTGTGTCTGTGTGGGTTTCCTCCGGGTGCTCCAGTTTCCTCCACGGTCCAAAGACATGCAGGTTAGGCTAATTGGTGGCTCTAAATTTACCATAGGTGTGAATGTGAGTGTGAAAGGTTGTTTGTCTATGTGTCAACCCTGCGATGACCTGGCGACTTGTCCAGGGTGTACCCCGCCTCTCACCCATAGTCAGCTGGGATAGGCTCCAGCTTGCCTGTGACCCTGTACAGGATAAGCAGCTACCAGAGGTGAACAGTAACGAAGTACATTTACTTGAGTACTGTACTTAAGTATACTTTTTGAGTATCTGTACTTTACTTGAGTGTTATTTTTTTTTGGAAACTTATGACTTTAACTTCACTACATTTGAAAGGCAAATATTGTAGTTTTCACTCCACTACATTTCTGTCAACGTCCTCATTACTATGAAGCAGCTTTAAAAGTGGATGTTCTTTTCTGTTCTAAAATGTGATTGCTTTTTCCCCAGGTGACACTGAGACAGTCTATCAGTAATCACTAGGGTCATGTCACGTCCATAGACTGTATAAAATCAAGCTCAATTATTTCTCAACAGCATTATTTGAACACAATCAGTTGATGGCAGAATAGAAGGAGGTGGTTCTTTTGGGGAATGCACACACCCATGGCCATACCAAGAACCCATGTTTCAGTTTTCTGTACTGATTAAAGATGCGTTTTGTTTTAAATGTTTGCTTTGTTTGTCGAAAACAAACCACATCACGGCCTACAAAAACTCGCCTATTGAGGTATATGAACGTTTTATTCCAAGAGAAAGCTTGCAACGAAGTTGTCTGTGCTTTTAAAGCTAGCAATAACGTTGCAATAGCTATGCAGTCTGGTTAGTCAAATGACTTTCTATGGATTTGCCCGCCAAGTTGCCATTGCCTTGTCCACGGCTCACGTTAGCATATAGCTAGTTAACCTGGACACTGTTAGTTAGCATGTAAAAACAGAGTTACACTAACATGAATAATGTTAACTTATCTGAAGTCCTTTCAGAAATACCTTTTAGCATAATCTTGCCCAATAAACAGAATGTAGAAATCTTTGTTTTCTAGTAACGTTAGCTACCCAATATGATTTTGAGTTTGAAAAGCGTTTGCTAGCATGTCAGGTGGCGCTTCACTGACTAGCTAGCTTAACATTATACCACCATGATGGCACAGCATGTGTTCATTTTGTGAATTCACATTTCTGTCTTTGGTAGCAGAATTAGGTTTTGTAAGCACTGTGGCAATAATACAACAATGCGTTGACAGAAAATGTACTTTTAATACTTAAGTATTTTTAAAAGCAAGTACTTTAGTACTTTAACATAAGTACAAAATTTGATTGTACAACTTTCACTTGTATCGGAGTAACATTTGACCAGTGGGATCTGTATTTTGACTTAAGTAGTGAAGTTGGGTACTTTGTCCACCTCTGGCGGCTACAGATAATGGATGGATGGATGGCCTGCATGGGATTTACAATCTGGCTGCAGTCCGAGTGCCAAAGCGCGTGGACGTGACAGATGTAACCAGATAACTGTTTGACATATTAAGTTTGATATTTGATTGTTACTATATAATGATGTAAAGTGAATGCGGTGGTTCACTGCTGTCCACCAGGCACCCAGCAGAATCACACCATAATAAATGTTGTTTCTGGTGCATGGCATGCGGTGTCAAAGAACAGAATGTATAGAAGATATTACTTGGTTGCGCAAAGATATGAAGCTTGTCTTCGAGTGCTGAATATATTCATGAGTGATATATTTTTCAACACGAGAAGATAAACTTCATATCTTCGCGCCACCAATGTAATGTTCTTTATATTACCGTATATGGACACATCCACAAAACATAGGCAAGTTAGTCAAAAGAATGTTAATTTTGAACCGGTTCGCCATTTTGACAACACATGTCAAGTCAGCAGGAAAACACTGAGGGTGACGTCATCAGAGTGAAATATCAGAAAATATGTCACTCAGATCCATGATGTATTTCACATGAAAAATGTGAGTTTTTCAACACGAGAAGATAAACTTCATATCTTCAAGCTAATGTGTGATTTTCTTTGTATTATATGGACACAAACAAAAGATCCCCAAATTCATCAAAACAATTTGTGAATTTCCTCACGAATGACAGAGATTTAGGTCATGGTTTTGGTTCTTCATGCCCAGGATGTACAGTAGCTCGTATGAAAAATACAAGGGGTGTATTTCCCAGTAAAACACTCGTGTTTATGTAATAAATGTATCGTAACTGTGATGTGTATCTCATTATTGGTATCACTGCCACAAGACAATGCAGCAACTTATTGAAGCAAAATGCACGACACTACACGATTCAGTGGTTCATATGCTATAATATTATTATTCTATCCAGGTTGATTTTGTGCCCTTGCAAATATTTTGCTCATACACTCATCAGGAGCTCTGGTTTTAAGCAGTGCCTAAATATCTATGATACTTTGATAATCAAAAGGAACATAAAGGTGTCCATAGCAGAACTGCACATTATCTGGCCAATGATGCCCTCTAGTGGAAATGCCACCTTTTTTCTTCAAAAACTTCCCAAACTCAAGGGAATTTTTTTCAGATTCAATGCTTATTGATACATGAACAGATTATGACCAGGCATGAATGTGTATTAAATTATCTGTTTTGGCTCAAACTTTTATCAAAAGCAACTTACATTTGAGATAAGGTGCAACTGAGCAGTTGAGGGTTAAGAGACATTCAGTGACCCAGCAGTCAGACTGTGCTGGGATTTGAACTCACAACCTTTTGATCAGTCACCCAAACCTTAACAATTGAATGAACCCTTCCCTATATTATCTAAAAACCTCAGTATAACAAATAACAAATTCAGTTTCACAAATAAGGAAGCCAGTCTGTTCGGTTGCATTGCTTGATATTCTGATTTTAATCATGTTTTAAAATAACAATAATAATCACATTTTTAGAACATCACACAGATCAGCACAAATCTTGCAAGACTTCACAGTGTTGCATGTGTAATGATACCAAGATTTCAAGAGAAAGGCACACACAGTGGCTATATAACATAATGAAACGAAGCTGAACATCTCGAACAGAAACAAACGTGGCACATTCAAAATCAGTAAAAGTCAAAAGAGACTGATTTATAACGATAATCCATAAACGTGAAACAACTTAATCAGTTCCAACTTTTGATTGTCCTTCATAGCAAACTTTTATAAATACTGTACATGAATGATTGCACAATCTTTCGATTCATAGACCTTTCTACAAACACTGCCTTCTCCCAAAAATATAGTCTCACATATTGCACTAGATACAGAACACCTACAGCATGCTCACACACAAGACACAACAGGTGGACCTCAGATTCTCTAAAAGCTAATTCTCTGAAAGAGCTTATATTCAGTAAGTGACAGGAAAACTTGAGTGAGCAACAAACAACTCAACAAAAGTCTAATCTCAGTGTCAGTATAGAGCTGCGGAAGTGGCAGATCACAGTATGGGACAACACAGACAGATGAAGACCATTTCTTTTCAGGATGTCTTTAAAACAAATAAGCACAAATATGGGAAGATGTCATTTTCTTAATTAAAAATAAGCCTCAACTACTTTGCAGTTCTGCTTTTGAACTATAGTCAATATTAGCAATATTTGTGTCAGTGTTAACAATATTATTTATAATAAATAAGGAATTATTAAATCAAACTACGTTCTGTGGTTTGCATAAACTAGTGCTCAATAACCACCTCATTAAATCTGTTATAAATTCAGACTGAAATATAATAATACTGAAATAAACACACAATGCACAATCTAGTTATAGTCAACATTATGCAAGAGATAAGAGCCTGGGTCAGTCGATCAAGCGCTTTCATTGTGTGCACTGTACGTATTTAAATGTACTAATCACTAATCTTGTATCTGACAAATGCTAATAATAACAACAACAACAACAACAATAATAATGTAATGTTAAAAGAGCAGCTTAAGTTTAAAATGTAAACAGCCTGAAAAAATAAAGAAACTAGCTGGATTCATTGCAATGCAATATTGTAAATCACAGGGTTTTTTTTTTTATTATTATGTAATTATTACAGGTCTCAAAAAATGTTATAAACTGCACATTTAAACATATCAGGAACTGAGTAATAATAAGTAAATTATTAAAACAAATAACCAATCATCACACCAAGGTTTGACAATCATTAATTTGTTGTATGACTGCACTGTCACCTAAACTATATACCACAAAAAGCAATAATGGTAGAAGTTAGGTTTCTAATGAAGAAAATCAGCGGAATATGTAAACTGATTTGATATTCATGTTGAAAAGGATAAGATTATTGTGTGCAACATTTAAAGATCGTTTAGACCAACATCTAACATACGTTTTCTTTTTTCCAACAAAAGTAGAACATATTCACAATTATTAAGAAACAATGTGCAAACTATTTAATACTTTGGAAAATACAATAAACTGAGAGACATCTCATACATTTGAAAGAACAAATTTTGTTTTTTAACTGAACATGTAGGCTACGATCTAAACTTTATAATTGCTACATAAATATACTAAAACAGAGCTTAACATGTGCTCTGGTTACTGTCACCTCACACAGGTCAAACTGCAGTGTAAAATGCCAGATGTACTCACACCTCACTTTTACTAATATGAAAAGCAGGGTGAGCCAATATTGACGGCAAGATATTTTTTCTTGTTAATATTACATGAGCCTGGCTACTATGAGGAGACATTCCATATGGCACAGGCAGTACTGGTTATGATAATACTGGCAGCCCCAGGCAACAGCACCACTAAAATATTGATTATATGCACTAATGCATTCAGATAATATCAATATCTCAGACATTCACTGTGTGCAATAGCACCTTAAAATGAAGAAAAACAAACACAGGCCAACTAACAAATTTAATATTTGGATAACACTGTCTTTTAGTACTGTATGTGATGTCGACGAACATACATAAATTTAAAGTACTACAAATTCTTTTTATGACATTTTTAAATGGGCCTTGCATAAGTACACCTTTTAAACCTTTCCGATATAAATTACAAAATTACTTGGGGGGAAAAAAAAAACCTTCCATGTTGCTCTGAACCCCTAAATTAGTTCTGGTGCAATCAATTGTGTGCAAATGTTATGTGATCTCAATGTAAGTGCACCTGTTCCTGGAAAAGGAAATACAGGTATCATGAAGACCAAGGAACTATCAATAGAAGATTTGGTTATAAAATGATAAAATAACTTTTCCCAAATTTTGAGCATCACGCAGAGAAACATTAACTCATTATTAAACCAGTAAACCTCAATGCCAAGAGTGCTGACAGGGCTGCCTTCGTCACCTAGTCCAGTCCTTCTTGTTACTAAGTTGTATGCCTCAAATACTCTTAAAATACATTTAAAAACAGGAAGGAAGCTATGGACGAAAAACTATTTCATACATCTGACCTTGCAGTGACCTTGCCCCTGTTTGGATCAATTAATCTACTAACATTCATCCACTCGTTCTTGAGATATTGTACAAATAAGATCTAGGACAGACAGACAGACAACTGAAAAACAAAATGCCTCCTTCACCCAATGACAGAAGTATAAAAATGGAAAGATTATGACATAAATGCGACCCTGATTAGAGGAGGTGGTCCACCAAAAAGTGTGGACTGTGTAAGGAGGGCATTAAGCAGAAATGTAACCAAGAGGCCAAGTGCAACTCTCAACATGATGCTATCACCACCGTGCTTCACTATGGGGATGGTGGTATTCTCAGGGTGATGAGCAGCATTGGGTTTCCATCAAACATCAGGCCAGCAACTTTTGGTGGATGGCCTCCACCAGGCAGAGATGTGGTTGTGCCAAATTATTTCCATGTTTTAATAATGGTTGTAATGATGCCCAACAGAATGTTCAAAGTTTGGGATATTTTTATAGCCAAACCCTGATTGATACTTTACCAGAACTTTGTCCTAGACTTGATAAATCTTTGGTCTTCCTGATGCTGTTTATTTAGGTATAATTCTCTCTGGGGCCTTCCCGGAACAGGTGCATTTATACTGAAATCGTATGACACTTTTGTAAACAGTTTTGCAAAATATATTCCCCCACTTCAATATTATGAGCTATTTAGTATAGATTCATGACATATAATCCAGTACAGAGGGATACTTATGCAAGGCACTGTACAGCAATCCTGCATTGATTTGAGTACTGGTTAGACAGGAACAGACATTCAATTCCCATAATATAGAATCAGCTTGCAATTCTTCAGAATATAAACTATTAATCTAGGTAGCAATATGTATTAGATTTAAAGGGCAGTCTCACCATATGTTCAAAATGTCAGCAGTATGCTAGCGCCTTCACAGCACTACAGAAGGAGTGTAAAGGCATTCCACAGGGTGAGTTTTCTGATTATCAGAACAGTAACATGCCATCACTAGACACAGCTGAGTCCGACAGGACCGTGACCTAAACAATATTCCAAGCAGATAAGATTAATAGTGATAGCAAGATGAACTGCCTTTCCATATTTTGCTGAAAAGGATCTCTCAGAAGGAGATCCGAGTCAGATTTTTTTCCCCCCAGGAATGTTATATATTCTTTAATTCTGCTTTTGTCTATATATTTGCTTAAAATACAATTTCAATTCACTACATTTCAAACATATACAGTACATTCAGTGAAAGGCTCAAGCCAGATATCTAAACCTCATAACTATCTGACCTCCTGCCCTGGACCCAGCCATGATGGCCCCGTCTCTCCCCAGAAGCCCGGGATGCTCCCCACCCAGCCTGATGCCCATGTGAGGGTTCCTCATCATGGACTAGTTGCTCTCCTGTCGACCTAGCAGTAAAAATCAGAACACATAGGCTGCAGATTCCTTATAGCATTAACCATAAATAAAGCACATTTGAACATGCAGACACACCTTCAGGACAACATCACTCACCACAATATAAAGGATATAGCAGAAAGATTAGAGATCTAATCTAATCTTAGAAAGGTGCTAAACCCCAAAGCACATACAAAAAAAAAAAAAAAGAAAGAAACCCCCCCCAACAAATAAAATATAGGAAAGGAGACAAATAAAACATAGGAAACTGAAAAATGGCCCTGAGAAATCAATAATTATCAATAAATAAATATTACTATGAGCCTTGTGTGATTCTCAGTGAATAAGTAATATGGAAATGCAAGACTGTTGCAAGGAGAAATCAGGAAAAGTTTTCCCAAACAACATCTAAATTTACTGTCTTAAAAATCTAATACGAACAAACAACCAACTGCAGACTGTGCAAATTACAGGTGCAACATGAATCTTTTTTTAAAAAAAAATCCAAGCCATACCTGCTTTTGGTTATTTTTGGGGGGCCTGTCTCAGCTAAAGGAGTCACCTGGACAAGTAAAACAGTTGTAAGAGTGGGCCTTACAGGTCTTAAAATAGACAATTCATAATGCTTATTTCTGTAGCCAACACTGTTATATGACACATGCAGGATACAGATTAGGTTATGTAATGAGCTCCTAGTCTAACAGTGTGGCCTGCGACGTACCATGTGGGCTGTACAGTAGTGCTCATGGGGAGTGTTCTGGTAATACTCCAGCAGCCTTTCAGCAAGGGCAATGCGTCGTAGGAGGCCCTCGATGAACCGCCGCAAACGGACTTTCCCACACATCTCATGCTGTGCTGCTGCTTCCAGAAATTTCTGAATAGCAAGCACTTCCCTACAACCAGCAACAAATTATTATTATCTTGAGGTGTTAAGTAAATTGAATAATCTGCCAATTTAAAAAAAAAAGAGAGAGACAGACAATTTTGTTGCAATTTTGTTTCAGGTTGCACTCACTGTTCCCTCCGTTCCAGCTCATGCTCGGACACGCTGAGCTGCTGGCGCAGCGTAGCGATAACCATGACGGCGGCGTTCACCTGTCTGCTGAGAGCTTGCTCCCGCTCCAGCACTTCCTGCCGCTCTTGGGCCAAGTGGTGTGAGTGTGCACGCTCACACAGAAGTGCTGTGTCAGTGTGGGCTAGTTCCGAGCTGAGCCGGAGCAGACGTCGCTCCATGCTGCTGCTGGCTGTCCTCATCATGCCCTCCAGCCTCTGCCCCACTGAGGGCACTGGAGCAGAGAGGAGCTTGGTGCCAATGGACAACTCCCCACCAGCAGCACTCTTCTTTGGGGAAGTAGGCTGTTCTGGGCATGCGTCTGCAGTCTGGTCATGTGGAAGGGGCTCAGAGCTGAATGGGAACTGGTGCGAACGTGCGTCAGTGCCTTCGTCCTTTGTTGTCTGGGTCTCAGCAGTGGCTTTCTTGCTGTCAGAGCGTAAGTACCCCCTGCTGGCAGGGAGGCTAAGGTTGTGCCTTGGATCGTATGTGTGGTTGTAGTCGAGGTGGGCCCGCAACGCAGCCAGGCTGTGGAAGCGCTCATGCTCTCCACACTGAGGGCATCGGAACGGGGGTGGAGATGGAGCCCCTGCACCACAAGCCTGGCCGTTTTCCACGAATAAGGTTGTGTTGCGCGTGCACAACTTTTGCTGCATGTCAACCTGCCAGTGAAACATTGCAATTTCTTAGTACTGACAGAGAATTTCTTAACTCCACCCATCAATTAATGCAAAGTCTTAACTTGGTGTTCATTTGTGATCTGGAAATTTGACTTAGCACTATTAAACCACATAACAGTCTTCAATCTGGATGACTGGAAACCTTTCATACGCATACCTATGGGTATATAAAAGTAGCCGTATGTCTGTACACTGCAATTCTCTAATCCTTTGTCTATTCTTATTAAAATATTCATTCATCATCAATCAAAGCACTCTTGGGCCCAGTTCACAAGTAGGAGAACCCAACTCCATAGCCTGCATACTGTATACACTGACTCTCTAACTGTAATGGCATGCTTTTAGTAGTGCTTCATTTCAATATGCTTCAACATACTGTATTTCTGTCTCATACACAGCAGCTGTGTTCATTACACCATAGACAACCACAGGATTGGGTATGGCGTATGTGCACAAACGCAGATGAGAAATGCATGCGACTGTTGTCTGGTTTCAGCTTTCTCTATCAAAGATCATTACAAGGAGGTATTTGAGATACTTGAGTCGTGCACTTATTATTATTATTATTATTATTATTACTGTGAGCTCCTGAAAAGAGCAGCACAAAGTCACACCAAGTCAGTCATGCAGCCAGAGTCATACTGTTACAATAACGTCATCTACCTCTGGCTCGCGCGCGCGTACCTTCTTAAACACGGTGTCACCCCGCAGCCGCTCTAGGTGAGTCGGTGGAATAATAACGCTGTCGGTCGGACGCCGCTTTTCAGATGACGGTCATTGGGATGTGGTGGACCTGTGGCTGACTGTCTGACTGTGATTCTCGGGTTTTTGTTGTTGTTTTTATTCAGCTTGCCTGCTGTCACAGCAAGGTGTCACAGACATCACTGCTAAAATCCCAGACAGTGCCCTTCGGTCATGACCACAAATAAATACAAGACTTTTCCCTGATACAGTAATAATACCTGCTGCCTGGGTCAGCTACAGTGATTTGATAAGCCTTGCTGAGAAAAAGTCATTAGCATGCAGAGTGCGATAGACAGCCGGGTCGGTCCATTCAGGACAGACGGGAGAGCCTTACAAAAAGCACTGGGGGTCACAAGCATTTTATACCACTACGTACACACAATATAACAGCACATGCTATTGAAAATGTATAAAATATCAAAGTCTTAAATCAGATTAAAATTACCCGGCGTATTTGTGATTTTTTTTTTCGTTTTCAAGCCTACATTTCAAATTCAAAAGTGGTACAGTCCGATGGTTGTTTAGGCAACGGAGAAGTATGGAGGGACGTGATTGGCTGAATCAGAGCTGTAGAGTCGGTTGGTTTGTTGAGCTCGTGAGGGGCTTGGCTGAGGGAAGGAGCCAGTGTGGAGTCACCGCGGGACGCTTGAGTTTTTGAACAGAACGACAGGACGAGGTCTACCGTAACGCCCTGTTCATCCCTGGCCATGGAGGTGAAGAGAAAGAAGATAATAGACGGTGTCTTGTTTGTAGAAAACGAGGTATGTTTATGGTGTTTTAGTCCGAATGTGTACTATGGAGCAAGAGGACAAGAAGCCATCTTATCATTCATCTTTACTGTGTCACAGAGCTGTTGATGTTGTTAGCTATAAACGTTAAGAATTAATTTACATGTTGGTCCTGGGATTGAGATGCTGGCCTCTTCTGCCCCTCGGACCTGCTTGATCCATCCTGTGTCTGGTCGGAGTTTTATCGCACCGCTCCTGTGAAGGACGGCCCCATGAGGACAGTTGAGGGTTATACTTGGAAGACGCTCTGGACTCTTATGATAATACTTTTATGGCTGAGGACTACAGTTGTCTTGCTAACTTTAGGACTGCAGTTATCATGAACAGTTTTGCACTCAAGTTTCCATCAATGAAGAGCTATATAACATCAACGAAACTGTCCTCATGTTAAAACTGTTAATGTTATAGTCATGCTGTCTGTTGTTGCCCAAATGAGGATGGGTTCCCTTTTGAGTCTGGTTCCTCTCGAGGTTTCTTCCTCATGTCGTCTGAGGGAGTTT
The DNA here is from genome assembly GCF_027579695.1 of Neoarius graeffei. Lineage (NCBI taxonomy): Eukaryota > Metazoa > Chordata > Actinopteri > Siluriformes > Ariidae > Neoarius > Neoarius graeffei. The sequence goes on from NC_083579.1 coordinate 54,120,212, forward strand.
TTCCGGGACTCCCTAAAGTGAATGACGCATGAAATGGAATGACAGCTAGTGATTTGAACAATAAATGGTCCCTTGTCATTCAGATTCTTATAAATGGAATAACGATTGAAATGTAGGTGGAATGACATGCTTTCAGCTCATGAAATGGAATGACATTGTTTCTAAGTGGAATGACATACTTTTAGGTTATGTTATCAGTGATATCACCTTTTACAAATGGAATGACAGCGTTTCCAGGTGGAATGACATCTCATCTCATCTCATTATCTCTAGCCGCTTTATCCTTCTACAGGGTCGCAGGCAAGCTGGAGCCTATCCCAGCTGACTACGGGCGAAAGGCGGGGTACACCCTGGACAAGTCGCCAGGTCATCACAGGGCTGACACATAGACACAGGCAACCATTCACACTCACATTCACACCTACGGTCAATTTAGAGTCACCAGTTAACCTAACCTGCATGTCTTTGGACTGTGGGGGAAACCGGAGCACCCGGAGGAAACCCGCGCGGACACGGGGAGAACATGCAAACTCCGCACAGAAAGGCCCTCGCCGGCCACGGGGCTCGAACCCAGGACCTTCTTGCTGTGAGGCGACAGCGCTAACCACTACACCACCGTGCCGCCCCTGTGGAATGACATACTTTAAGCTAATGTTATCAGTGATATCCCCTTTTACAAATGGAATGACAGTGTTTTTAGGTGGAATGACATACTTTGAGGCAATGTTATCAGTGATATCACCTATAACCTAACCCTAGAAACAATGTCATTCCATTTGTTAATTTGATATCACTGATAACCTCGCCTCAAAGTATGTCATTCCACCTAGAAACCTTATCATTCCATTTGTAAAAGGTGATATCACTGACAACATTAGCTCAAAGTAAGTCAATACATATAGAAACCCTGTCATTCCATTTGTAAAAGCTGATATCCCACCAAGCACCCACTTATCTTATCCTAGGGAGGTCTAAAACTAAAGATTTCAATCGTTATTCCATTTGTAAGAATCTGAATGACAAGGGACCATTTATTGTTCAAATTTACTACCTGTCATTCGTCATTCCATTTCATGCGTCATTCACTTTAGGGAGTCCTGTTTTTCCTTGCCACCGTCGCCACAGGCTCGCTCATTGGGGATAGATTAGGGATAAATTAGCTCATGTTTTAAGTCGTTCAAATTCTGTAAAGCTGCTTTGCGACAATGTTTATTGTTAAAAGCGCGATACGAATAAACTTGACTTGACTAATGGCAGGGTGGCACGGTGGTGTAGTGGTTAGCGCTGTCGCCTCACAGCAAGAAGGCCCTGGGTTCGAGCCCCGTGGCCGGCGAGGGCCTTTCTGTGCGGAGTTTGCATGTTCTCCCCGTGTCCGCGTGGGTTTCCTCCGGGTGCTCCGGTTTCCCCCACAGTCCAAAGACATGCAGGTTAGGTTAACTGGTGACTCTAAATTGACCGTAGGTGTGAATGTAAGTGTGAATGGTTGTCTGTGTCTATGTGTCAGCCCTGTGATGACCTGGCAACTTGTCCAGGGTGTACCCCGCCTTTCGCCCGTAGTCAGCTGGGATAGGCTCCAGCTTGCCTGCGACCCTGTAGAAGGATAAAGCGGCTAGAGATGATTAGATGACTAATGGCAGAAGCTAAAAAGTTAGCAAAGAACTGATGTCGCAAAGATGCCTTCTAAATAAATAAATAAATGTTTCTACACTTTACTATAAAGAGCAGTAAACAGTCATTTGTTATGACAACCTTTTTGTTTAAAAAAAATGGTAGTTTCAGGTACAATGCGTTCAACTTTTATAAGGAAATTGTCTGGTAAGCTTTACTGAGCATCTTGCAGAACCAGCCTACACTTGCTTCTTATTTTTGCAGCAAAACCCAACAGCCTTCAAAAAAAAAAAAAAATGTGTGTATATGTATCTAAAATATATATGGCTGAAAAGTGGTCTTTTGTGTACTATGCTGCTTTCTTTACATTTTCTATCAAGCTTAATTTTGTGTTGGACAACTAATGTTTTTGGAAATCTAAAATGGGTTTGTGTAGAAGTCTCATCTCGTTATCTGTAGCCGCTTTATCCTGTTCTACAGGGTCGCAGGCAAGCTGGAGCCTATCCCAGCTGACTACGGGCGAAAGGCGGGGTACACCCTGGACAAGTCGCCAGGTCATCACAGGGCTGACACATAGACACAGACAACCATTCACACTCACATTCACACCCACGGTCAATTTAGAGTCACCGGTTAACCTAACCTGCATGTCTTTGGACTGTGGGGGAAACCAGAGGAAACCCATGCAGACATGGGGAGAACGTGCAAACTCCGCACAGAAAGGCCCTCGCCGGCCACGGGGCTCGAACCCAGACCTTCTTGCTGTGAGGCGACAGCGCTAACCACTACACCACCATGCCACTGTGTAGAAGTCATAAAATAAATTTAAAAAATGTATAACAATGTTTGTACAGGCGGCACGGTGGTGTAGTGGTTAGCGCTGTCGCCTCACAGCAAGAAGGTCCGGGTTTGAGCCCCGTGGCCGGCGAAGGCCTTTCTGTGCAGAGTTTGCATGTTCTCCCCGTGTCCGTGTGGGTTTCCTCCGGGTGCTCCGGTTTCCCCCACAGTCCAAAGACATGCAGGTTAGGTTAACTGGTGACTCTAAATTGACCGTAGGTGTGAATGTGAGTGTGAATGGTTGTCTGTGTCTATGTGTCAGCCCTGTGATGACCTGGCGACTTGTCCAGGGTGTACCCCGCCTTTCGCCCGTAGTCAGCTGGGATAGGCTCCAGCTTGCCTGCGACCCTGTAGAACAGGATAAAGCGGCTAGAGATAATGAGATGAGATGTTTGTACAAAAAAAAAAGGGTGCCTAAGACTTCACACTGTACCTCATATCCTCTAACTACTACATTTATTTCACTCCAGTCATAAACATGTCCCAGCTAACCACCTGGTCATTCAGTATTCAAACTACTGAATGAACTACGCTGTTTGGCTCTTTCATTTGTATCCTAATTATCTCTGTTTTTCCACGTTTGGTTAAGATTTGTGGAATAAAATGACTGACTAATACAAATTAAATTGCACAGCTTGTTCAGCCTGATTTTTACACTGGTTTTCTAGGTACAAATTCCCATTGTTTAGGTCTGTCTGGGTCTTCTTTCACCAGCTACTATTCCCTCTCCACACGCATGCGTACAAAGATCCTTTCCATGCCTTCTGTTGTTTACAATCTATGTGCAATCTGAGAAGGCTAGTGGATATGCTTCCCTGTCTCATTATAAATTATTGTTCTTGTGTCACACTGTGCATTTCATGAAGTAGTCCGTATTTACAATTTTGTGCGTGCCCCCGATGCATCTGTTTGTAACCCTAATCTGAAGAACCTGTGAAATGCCTACTGATCTGATGATGGCTTTTTCTTAGGACTGTAAACTTCAGGAGAAGATGGACTTTGAGATGCGAATGAGAGCAGGGGCATATAAGCTTCTGGTGGCCAGCACCAAGAGAGAACAGATCCTTGATGCAGCCAAGAGCCTGTTGACCTGCAACACACGAATCAAAGCTTACATGACCGAGGCACAGAGGCGGAATGAGCTGCAGGATGTGGCTGAAAGTCTTAAGAGGTCTGATATAGTGTGCTCATACATTACTGTTGCAGAAGAATGTGTGCGCACACGTTTTACACAAAAATCATATGTTGGTAACTGAAGGATTTAGTGAAATATTTTTGTATCTTGTAGGGCTTCTTCAGATTCGCAGAATAGAAAGCCTTGTAAGGGCAAAGTAGCAATAACTGGTAAGATATTGGAAAAACTCATTTTCTCAATAATTGATAGTTTAGTCGTGCCTGTGGTTCACTCCTGGGTGTGGTGGGTTTTTGTTTGTTTGTTTGTTTGTTTGTTTTGTGTCCCCCCCCCTCCATGTAGGTCTGCGGATCCCACTATTTTGGAAGGATTCTGAACACTTTAACACCAAAGGGAGTGAGTACATTTTGTTCCTCACTGTATTTTCAGTGAATGTTCTAATTGCCTAATTTTGTTTTATTGTGGTTTACTAAGTCATCATATTGCATATGCTTATCTTTAACTGTCTTATTGGGCAACAAATTGGTATGATGTTGCCTGGGTAGGGTGGGTTGTGTGGGTGGATAGGGTTTTTTTTTTTTTTTTTAATTAAATGCACAGAGGCATGTCTTCTTTCTACAGACTCTCAGAGGTTTGCAGTATTCTGTCTAATGAAGATTGGCTCTGAGATATTTGACACAGAAATGGTGATTGTAGATCGAACAGTGACTGATATCTGCTTTGAGGGTGCAACCATTTTGTAAGTGATAATTAGAAATCATTTCAGAAATGCAGTGGTAAAGTGTGCAGTAGATCCATGTTCAAGCCAGTGTGTTATTCCAGTTCTGAGGCTCAGTCGGACTTTGAACTGGCTGTTGAGTTATACAGCTGTGCAGTGGAAGAAGAGGGAACTTTGGTCAACACACCAAAAAAACTGGCCAGGAAGCTGCGGTCCTCTTTTGGGAAAGGCTCTGGAAGGAAGCTCTGCCCCCTTCTGGATGGAGGAGATCCTGATGCTTTTCTGCAGTCCAACCCAATACCACCGTATGAATCTTTTCATATCAATACTTACACACAGTACAATGTGTGAGGTCATTACAGGTCAAGAGCTTCTGTGACTGTTCACATCAGAATGGGGGGGAACTGATCTCAGTGACGTGCTTGTTGGTGCCAGATAAGCTGGTTTGAGTATTGAGTTGATAGGCTACTGTGGACACAAGCCCATAGATTCCTGTTCTAGGCTGATGGAAGTAAAATCTGATGCAGTCTTCTGAGACCGCATCTTCCCCATTCTGATATTTGATGTGAACGTTAACTGAAGCTCTAGACTCGGTAACATTGTGCTGTTTCCACATGATTTGGATAATTGCATGAACGTGCAGGGGTACACATTTTATGATTGAGGGGGACTATTTTATGATTTTGTTTCAGTGGAGCAAAATACTCACTTCTGGCATACACGACTCTGGGATTGGAGCAGACTGGGAGCTCATTCCAGTCGCACTCACTTGTAGTTTTACAGAACGGTAGGTGAAGGAGCAACTCCATAATGCTGTTTCTGCATGTTTTTGTTTTGAGAGCTATAGGTCACTTAGCATTAGGTAGGTGACCTTTTTGTATTCTAATGGCAGTAATATACACTTAAAGGCCAAGGTTTTCACCATATCAAGATCTGCCTTTTGAACATTTGATATAGGAGAGTAGTTTTGTTTGGTAGTTGAGCTAATTTGTTATCCTGGTCCCTTTGCTCAGTGGAAGCATCATCATGGCTGCCTCTCTATGGGAACTTGTGCTGTCAGCTAGTCGCACAGCCTGACTGCATGACACAGGATGTGATGCGGGGTTATCTTAGTCAGCAGGTCAGTCACATACCATTTTTGTGTATGTATAAATCATTTCAGTTATTGATGGTCTGACCAATTGATGAATGTAATAGTGATAATCTGTTTTTTAGCAAATTATTGAGGGTTTGCAGCACTGCTGTAGGCTGTACTGTGTGCTGAAAGCCAGTCTGCTCTCCTGTTACTTCACTCCTGAAGAGATTCAAGCCAAGATGGAGCCTAGTGTAATAATCCCCATAAACAAGGTAAGATGTGGAAATAAAATGGTGGTAGTCAATATATTTTGGGTGTAGGTTACATGCCACAGTGTGTATATTTAATCACTGGGGAAGCAATTTTAATTGAACCCTGTCTTGGTGGTTATCCAATGATTGGGTGGATGGGTTTTTTTTTTTTTTTTTTTAATTACTATAAGTATGCATCTGCAGTCTGTGGATGATGGAGAAATGTGTGCAGGACACCCGTCTTCGTGTAGTGGAAGGCAACCAGAAAGGTGGGGCGAGGCTGAGCATCATTAATCCAGGGACAGGAGACCCTGCTAGCCATGTATTCATAGCAGAGATACCTGACCGACTGCAGGATTGGTTCGGTGCTCTGTTGCAACACATCTATGATCAGAGTGAGTGACTGATGGATACTGGGGTGCATAGTTGGAAGAAGGAAATTGGTATGCTTCTTTCTATTGAATATTAGTAAAAAAATGAGCAATTATGTTTGTGCAATAGGTAAGTGGCAGCACGCCTGTGATAAGCTGATGGAAATTGAAGTTCTGTCCCCACGGAAACCCCCACTCTTTCTTACAAAGCAAGCAGACTCTGTCTATAATGATCTCAGTAAGTAACTTTGTTACAAGAAAGATAAAACGATGGCACAATAATGACTTGACACACCAGGGGTTTCTCATGCCTTCTGTTTAAATGTGACTTTGCTTTTCAGGTATTGGTTCACCAGGCAAATTCGAGAGTTTGACAGACATGATTCATAATAAAATTGAAGAAACGAATGGACGCTTTCTTATTGGTCAGGAGGAAGAAAGGGAGTCCCCTCATTGGACAGCGCTGTTCGAGGGCTCCCGGCCAATGTTGGTGCAGAAGACTGTGCTGTCACCAGGTAAAGACAGCACCCAGTTCATCTCTGGTCCAGGCTTAAATGGCAACAAGAAGAGAAGAGCACCACCACCACCCCCTGATAAACTACCATTTGTCCAGCCCACTGTCTACTCATGTCCTCCATCTGAACAGGAGAAGGAGAACTCCAACAAGGGGATCAGGTCTCGTACTGGGAGACCATCACTGGATGCTAAATTCTCAGCCATCATTCAACAATTACAGAAGAGCCATGGACCCTCCCGCAAAAATCCACCTTTAGCCCAAGGGTCTCATAACCTTTACATTCCAGTCAAGACGGATACAGAGCTCAATTTGCCCGAACATGCAGAAAAGGCAAGCACGCAGGCCCCTCAACCACCTTTGCCTGCCCCAAGAAATAAACTGGGGAAGTCCTTTAGAGAGAAGATGAATCCCAAAGCTTGGTGAACTACTATAGTTACTTTGTATCTTAACACTTCAAACAACTATTTGGATAAAGCTGCTTTGCTTTTTTTTTTTTTAAGTAACTCATTTCAACACCACAATTGATAAACATGTTGGACTTTTTCTTTTGACTATAGGACTGAAGAGCAGAACTAATAAATACGCATGCCTTTTAAACCTAGCATACTGAAAATTAGAGACTTGTGATTTATAGTGTGCAATTTTGATTTGATTAAAAAAAAATGACTTTGCACATTAGGGGACTGCAATGGGCATTAAGTCTTGTCTTCATGTTTGTTTACAGCATGTATACATGCAGCCTGTGTGGGTTAGCTGTGTATAAGTCTTACTCTTTTTAGTAGTAATGGGGGTAATAACTTCTAGCTACAACCATGTAGAGACAAGTTTTAAACTACTTTTTGTACAAGACTATTCAGTCGTGGCTTTTTATTTTATTCCATGTAAGTATAAATGTATCATCTGTAACTTCTGAAGTGTCTTGTTTTTTGTCTGTTTCTGGAAATTGTACTTGTTGCAACAGTTATAGAATGTGTGAATGCTATTGTGACTACATTAAATACTGCAGTGCCTGTTGAACTGCATTTGAATGAATGTTCCTAGGACTTTATGAATCCTTTTGGTAAGGGTGAATCTGAATATTCAAATGTAAAATTGACAGGTGTAGAATGTTATCTAGTAATGAGACCTGTTTGAACGAACATGAACTGGAACATTTATATAATTAAAAAAAAAAGCCCAAACGTTGAACTTCCTTCACAGGTTAAAATGTTCATAGTCCTTTTGCAAATGATGTGAATTCATGTAACTCACTAATTTCAGTGGTGTATACAGGAGTTATTGTACAATACTTGCAGTATCCTTCTCTTAACTGTAACGAATTAAAGCGAAGCATATCAAGTATAGTTCTGTTCTTTGCAGGTCATGCGGTTTCTTTTCTGCTTTTAACAAAATGCTTTATTCTGGAAAAAGTTATTTTTGCGTTCAAAAATCTAGAACTTTAGAGTTGTTTTTTGTCAAACTTTTATTGGTGCCATTTAATTGAAGTTTTTCCAAATATTGTAATTGTACAATAGAGAGCATTGAAAGTGTTCACTTAATAGGTAGTGATTCCTTGGGTCAGACATTAAGTATTTCTTCTAGATGCCCCTTTCTGGACCTGTTTCTCTAAAGCCTGCTCCAGCTGCAGCCAGTCCTGCTGCTCCAGTGCCTGCTGCTTAATAGAGGGGTGGGGAGAGATTTTAAATAACATCCAAAGATCACTGCTGGTTTAGTTTCTGTTTCTCTACATGTTTATGGTTGTAGGGGAAGCTAAAGTAATTGCCATCTAGAGATACCTGAAATGTGGTTATATTGAGTACGAGTACTCACCTTTTTATGGCTATAGCTCTTGATGTTTTGAGCAGCCATCTGTTCATTTAACTTTGGTTTGGGTTTTTCAGCTTCCTTTATCTTCTGTACTTCTTGCTGTTTCATCTCCAGAGTCTTCCGCAGAGCCACCAGTCTCTCATCCCTGCTGACTGCCTCCTGTATCCTCAGTCTCCTTTTCTTCTCCTCCTCCTGTCTGTTTTACACACACAGACCAAATCCTTGACATTTTGTAAACATATTATACAAAAACCTGGAGTCTTAGAGATTTTTTTTCCCCATAAATATGCTTTGTATGTTTTGAGGAGAAGCCTGGTTACTTTTGTGCAGTGGCTAGTCTTGCTGCAGTCCTGCATGCAGTAATGGTATCCAGCTGCTCACGGAGTAGCTGTTCTTTGCCCCGTTTCTCCTCCAGAATCCTTTGCCTCCTTTTCTCCTGCTCTCGCTGCTCCTCCTCCTTCAGCCTGGCCAAGCGTTCCCGCAGCTCCGCCAAAGACATCTCACAAAGTAGTTTGTGACCTCCCGTCTGTAACCGCACAGGGATGACTTAAATTTTTATCCTTGTTCTGTGAGCCATTACCAAGTTCCTACAACATGCATAAGATATTAAGCACCTCTGTGTCGTCTATAGACTTATGAGTGGGATGAGGCGCTGACTCCATGGCTCGAATCTGACGGATGAGCTCAAACTTCCGGCTTAGTTCAGCCTGAGCTTCTTCCAGTGCCTGCTGAAGCAATTCCTGGCTGTGCTCAGAAACCTCCTTAACTGTAATATACATGTGTGTACATAATTAGCAACACATTAAAACGACAACCAAAAAAACCTGTGCAGTAGGTCTGGGTCTAGGAAAAAAGAATCACACCAATTTGTTTTTTCATCTCTTGCAGTCTCTCTTTGGCAGCTTTAGTGTTTTTGTGGCCATCAGCTACCAGCTGTACCAGTTCCTTCATCTCTTTCTCCTCTTCCAGACGCTTCCTTGCATACCTGCGCATCAGCTCTGCCGTCTGCGACAATCGCATAGATCAAATCGCAAATGTTATGAAAAGCCTTATTTGCATTATATTAACCTGCTTTAAGTGGATTATTCTACATGCTAAAATAATGAATACGTGATAATTCACCTCCTCTTTCTTGAGCAGTGCTTTGTTTTGGTTGAGCTCAAGGACTCTCTGTCGTGCACGCAGAGCTTCCTTATGGCTCATCTTCCCCTCTTCCCTCCTGTGCTCCAGCTGAGCCAGCTCCTCCTGCAAGTCCTTCTCCTTCATCTCCTCCTGCCACTGCAGGAACGCTGAGGGCTCGCTGGCTCCCTGCATCAGTTGCTCGAGCCTGCAAACACATGAGTATGGGTTAATACTTCTGACATTAGGTCATACTTTGCAATATATCTATTCAACAGATGTACATGGTTTTTATTTCAGTTTTCCATTGAGCAGACTGATAATTACCTATTCAACTCCTCTCCCATCTGTCGATTATAGAACACTCCCTCCCGAAGGATCGATGTGGTGTTCAGTCTGATGGGCAAGGTGTTTGTCTAATATTTTGAACCAAATACAAAGGCCTCAACCGTATGAGTTATGCAATGCACATGATAATGGGTTTAATGTTGCACTTTAACACTGTACTCTATGAGTGTACCTTCTGAGTAGCTGGAGTTCCAGAGGAGTAAATGGAGTCAAATTTGAGTTTAGCTTCACAGTCTTGCTGAATCTGGGATATTATGTTCTGATCGACAGAAAATATAAGCCACCTCTTTGCATAATGAACAGATTTTACAGTGTATAGGATATCTGTGTCTATATCATTGTGATACAAAGCCAAACGTAAGCAGAGAAAATATCACAAGTGTTCAATGACAGATTCTCTTACTTTGGTTTTCTCTGACTTCTGTGGGTTTGCACATCGGAACTGCTGAGTGTTCGCCTCATACAAGACTTTCTACAGATGAGAGAAATATAAATAATATCTTATCTAAAGCATTACTACAAAGTCTCAATGGTATTTTGAGTGTTGATGGGTCTGTTGTTTAGTGTTGAAGGTTACTTTAGAAAAGTAATTCGTTACAGTTACAAGTTACCCTGTTTAAAATGTAATAGTAGTGTAACTATTTCAATTACTATATCTGAGTAATGTAACTAATTACTTTTCAATTACTTTTTGATTACTTTTCTAATTTTTGAATGAGCATTCTGTGCCGTTAACCATTTTCAAATTTTTAAACCTGGCAGTGTTAAGCTCAAAACAATACTAAGGCCAAAAAAAAAAACGTGTGTTTCCGGTTACGTAGATTTCAAAACTAGGGTCGGTAGGCAGGCTTTTTTTTTTTTATTTTTTTTTCAAGATGGCTGCCATAACCTATATTTAGACAGGAATAATTTCACAAAATATAATGAATTTCTTTGCAGGTCACCTGAGTTACCACCTTCTGATGAATCAGCCCCTCCCCTCTCTGCTCCCTGAGTGCAGCTCGTCGCCTTGGTAACGGTGCAGGGAAAAGACAATATAACAAGCAAAGAGCGCTTTTTCTCAGAGTTCCCTCTCCTCGAACAACGCTGATTTACACGGAAACGAAAGGAGCTATTCACAAAATTCTTTCACATTGAGTGCTACAAGGCTCCCATGAACACATTAATGTATTTTTTTTTGTCCCGAGTGTAAAAAATGTGGACACTAGAGCGAGTTAAAAACAAGTGACTTTTCTGATTTGCAGTAAAAGCGCTGCCACGTTTATAATGGGAGTCTATGGGAGAGCGCGGCTGTCCTCTCCTCACTTTCAGGCTTCTCGTTCAAAAACTGTAAATCCTATCGCTCAGGTAGACACATTGTGTGAATCAGGACAAGTGTGGCTACTACTTTTGAGAAAATTGTGTGTAGAGTGAAAATTGTGGCTGAAAACAGTTTAAATGAGAAAGTTAGAGCTTTTTTTTTTCAAGCTCTCTACACTCTAAACTCCTGAGCGCCGCTGGTGTGTAACGCCATAGACACCCATTATACAGTCTGAATTTCTCCAGAGTTGCTCATGGTGTTTGATCTGTGACTGATCAAAAAGTATAGAACCTAGCAAAAAAGTTGAATGCCAGATCCACACAGGAGAATTTTGTCTCCGTTTTAAAGTTTGAATCATGTCTCTAGGTGAAAGACAAAATAAGCGTTCTCTCTGCTTCTGTTCCCTCCGACGGCCCCGACACACTACTGCCTCCGCCGGGTGCGCGCGCACACACCGCATGTTGGGGCCGCGGATGAGTTACTCTCCCCTGATCAACGAAGTCGGCGGGGAATTTGTGGTTATTATCGGTACAAACAGCGCGAATCACAACTTAAATGAGTGCAGTTCAGTTTAACATTATTGTCAGTCCGTTAGATAAACATTTAATTTTATTAAAATCGAAAATTAATATTTAGAGCCTGTGGGCTGGCGGCACGGTGGTGTAGTGGTTAGCGCTGTCGCCTCACAGCAAGAAGGTCCTGGGTTCGAGCCCCGGGGCCTTTCTGTGTGGAGTTTGCATGTTCTCCCCGTGTCCGCGTGGGTTTCCTCCGGGTGCTCCGGTTTCCCCCACAGTCCAAAGACATGCAGGTTAGGTTAACTGGTGACTCTAAATTGACCATAGGTGTGAATGTGAGTGTGAATGGTTGTCTGTGTCTATGTGTCAGCCCTGTGATAACCTGGCGACTTGTCCAGGGTGTACCCCGCCTTTCGCCCGTAGTCAGCTGGGATAGGCTCCAGCTTGCCTGCGACCCTGTAGAAGGATAAAGCGGCTAGAGATAATGAGATGAGATGAGCCTGTGGGCTACAAAAATAAGTCATTAAAGTAGCCGGCTGGACTTAATTGTGTAGTCGGCTGTATGGCCGGCAGCTGGCGCTTGTGGAAAGCCCTGATTTTCCCAGTGAGTGACAAAAACTTCCGGTTCACGCGGTTGGGTTATATGTAAAAGTCGCGACTGGGAAAAAAACGAAAAAAAAGTTTAGGGTCGGGCGGTACGGATTAGGGTCGGTCGGGTAACCGGAAACACACATTTTTTTTTTTTTTGGCCTAAACACTGTCTACTGAACCCCTTTTAATACATGAATTAACATCACATCTTTTATAAAGATAATATAATAATAACCATTTTACTGTAAAATCAATCTGAGTTGACATACAGATACAAAGTCACAACCAGGCCTGGAATTTCATCATTTTAGGGGCAAGGCCACTTGGCCTTTTGTGCGGTCAATTTTTTGAGGGCACGAAGGCCAAAAGCCAGGGCACCAAGGCCATAAAATAAAACAATGATTATGAGTTCACGTCTATAATGAATTTAATTTAAGGACTAATGACTCTTCTGAGGAAGATTGGAGTCCCAGTCGAAACTATCAAGCAGGTAAAGAAACAGCTACACTATTATGTCTGAAGATAAGAAAATATTGAACACATCTAAACTTATCAATCCATCACTCACTTCAAAAATTGTAAAACTTATTAAACCTATATCCTCCCATAATTTTTGTTCAATTGACACCAAATGTGCAAGAGCATCTTCAGACTGTACTACTACGCAGATTTTTGATTAATCAAAATTGAGCCTGTAGTACATCAAAATGTTTGACTGTAAATGGAACATATACTAGCATGCAGGCTACTGATTAACCCATAAGAGCCCAGACCGATTTCTCAATCAAGGAAAATTACTGAGGAAATAAAATTAACTAAATAGACGACAAAGAAAACATTTCTGACCTTTTATTTTTTTAAAATAGCACTTTCATGTCTCAAGATCTGAAATATTCACAGCAGGGCAGCACTGTGGCCTGAGGTAAAACATGATAGTTTAAGTTTGTTTAAATTACAAAAATGAGTACACCCAATGACTGTTAACCCGAAAGTTCATTCTATGCAAACAGTTTGAGTAAATACCACTTTTAAAGATTAGTTTATTTTTGTAATTTAAACAAACTTAAAGGTAGGGTAGGAGATTTTTTTCAGGAGTATTTTTTACCATATTGCTTGAAAAGCTCCTCACACCCATGTTGCAAGCAGTATAATAGAAGGTTTGACCCAAAAACGAAATATTTTAATCCAGTCTACAGTGTGGTGTGAATGTGAGTGTGAATGGTTGTCTGTGTCTATGTGTCAGCCCTGTGATGACCTGGCGACTTGTCCAGGGTGTACCCCGCCTTTCGCCCGTAGTCAGCTGGGATAGGCTCCAGCTTGCCTGCGACCCTGTAGAACAGGATAAAGCGGCTAGAGATAATGAGATGAGATGAGTCTACAGTGTAAAATAAAGGAAAAACGCCATCCAATCATATCGAGGTACCACCTCAAAATGATTGGATACTGACACGTCAATCAGACTGAAGCCCGAGCAGCCCGGCCCTTCTGTGTGTGTGTGAGAGAGAGAGCAGTGTCACACAGAAAGCACAGGATTCTCTCACACTACGTTCACACTGCAGGCTGAAGTGACTCAAATCCAATTTTTTCGCCCATATGTGACCTGTATCCGATCTTTTATTGACAATATGAACGACACAGATCCGATTTTTTCAAATCCGACCCAGGCCGTTTGGATATGTGGTCCTAATTCCGATTCCTATCCGATCTTTTCATATGCGACTTCAGTCTGAACCGCCAGGTCGCATTCATCCGACTTACACGTCATCAACAAGCCACAAACGTCACTATTCTGCACTGAAGTAGGCGGCGGGTCTCTCAAAAAAAGTTACAACAACAAATCCCTTGCCCTCTTCCTTCTCAACCTCCTCCTTAACATCAGGCTATTGTGCATGTTCTGGCTCCGTCGCAACAACAACTGCATCATCGCCAGGTACTCCATGCTGGCTACTGTCATACACAGGAAACTTTAGGTTACTTCCGTAAACACTGGCCATGCTCACTGCGTGTGACGTCGTCGTATCCTGCAATGCGCATGCGGAACACTTTTAGGTCGCTTTTCATTCATACTGAGGATCACATACAAGTCGCATATATTTATTAATGTGAACGACCTCACAAAAAAATCGGATTTCACAAAAAAAATCGGAATTGAGCATTAAGCCTTGCAGTGTGAACGTAGTGTCTGCGCTTCCTCCAAACAACGGGGATTTACACGAAAACGGAAGGAGATATTCACAAAATTCTTTCACAGTGAGTGCCACAAGGATCTCCTGAACAAACTGATGTAATTTTTTTGTCTGTAGTGTAAAAAATGAGGTCACTAGAGCGAGTTAAAAATGAGTGACTTTTCTGGCAAGTTTTATAATGGAAGTCTATGAGCTGGGCGGCTGTGCTCTCCTCACTTTCAGGCTTCTCATTCAAAAACTGCAAGTCCTATCGTGTAGGTAGACACATTGTGTGAATCAGGACAAGTGTGGCTACTACTTTTGAGAAAATTGTGTGTGGAGTGAAAATTGGGGCTGAAAACACAGTTTAAATGAGAAAGTTTGAGCTATTTTTTCAAGCTCTCTACACTCTGCTCTAAGGGGGAGGAGGGGTGGAGACGCGGGGGGTGGGAGCATGGCGAGGGCGGGCGTGTTTCTTTTCAAAATATGGCTTGCAGGAACCGTTATTCCAAAATCTCCTACCCCACCTTTAAACTATCATGTTTTACCTCAGGCCACAGTGCTGCCCTGTTGTGATTGGCTCAAAACTCAAGACAAGTTGAGGTGACGGCTACAGAGGAAATTGAGCCATTTTCTAATTTACACAGAGCACTTTGCACTTTTGACAGCAAGCTAATTAGCATGTTAGCGGGTACAGTCGGTACTCGGCACATTAAAAGTGGGTCAACGTTGTAACGACATAACGCTACTGTACAAGCAATGCTTATTTAACGGTAGCAAACTTAAGCCCTATATGTTGAAATTCCTATCTTATTCGTTCGTTAATTTATCACACAGTCTTACCTCAGTCAACTTCTTCGCTCCTTCTGTGAAAATTCAACGTCTCAGATGCGGACACAAGTGGGCGGGGGATGCGTTTGATTAAGTCTTCTGATTGGTTGGTGATAGATTGGTGGGCGGGGGATGCGTATGATTAAGTCTCCTGATTGGCTGGTGATAGATTGGTGGGCGGGGGATGCGTTTAATTAAGTCTCCTGATTGGCTGGTGATAGATTGGTGTCATTATTGCGCGTCGGAGCGGTTCATGCCAGGCTCGAGTCCAAGCCACCACTCATAGATTTACATAGAAGACTAGATTCCTCACCACGTATTCCAGAACGTCCGCACAGGGCGGCCATCTTACCACAGACAAGCTTTTCCACAGAATTTGCGGTACACTGAGGTAAGACCATTGAGGTGCTTAAATGTTTATACTCTTATCTCGCTGAAATTTTGACGTACATACAAATGGTTTGATTTCTTAAAACATTATTAATGTGGTTGTAATTCTGGGTGCTTGAACATGCTAAAATCGTACCTTTTCTGCGACACGCAGTATGGTATTGACAGCCACCACCACACTCTGCTAACACTGGTTGTGTCCCTATTTTTTAAGCTTAGACTCCACCACATTGCCAAGATGACAACCCTTTCCTTACAGAACAACAGCATGAGACAGAAGCACAACAAAGCAGTACTGTTTAAAGGGCATTAGCCAAATATACAGTGTAAAAATTTTCAAGGGGTATGAAGACTTACGCAAGCACAGCACAGTCCAGCACTCACATTATGATTTACAGGAAATCAAAGTACTGACTTTGATGACAAGATGATGTGTGTGTCTGTGTGTGTTTTAATTGTAGATGTTTATCAGTATGTTTAGTTTTATTTTAACTGCACATTGGAGCCTAGTCAAATGAAATTTCAATCTTCTGTGCTAACATATATTGACTTTGACATGATAATCAGCTTTGAATGTTTTTTTGTAAATGTAAAGATATCTTTTTATCCTTGGAAGTATAACCACATGTGATTAATTAAATGCTTTTTTTTGTCACAAACTACCGTGAGTCGCTGTCACTGTTTTATACTATTACTTACTCGGGCAGTGCATTTGTTATTATGCTATGATGTGAGTTTACATTTGTTATTATGCTATGATGTGAGTGCATTAGGTTTTTGAGGTGGATGAAGTATTTCTGAAGTTTCAGAAGTGAGTAAGCTGTTTATTTAATTTTAGCTTCCCCTACGGCCCTATCACATGTAAAAATATTTTCACTAAAAATTGGAAATAAATTGTATGGTTATTTGTCCTAAGGCCACAGTTATCCATAAGTATGCAGTGTTAGGCTTCTCACAGCATAGGGATTTCAGCATGCATCCTGTCTTACAGTCTGTAGTATACTGAAATATTTTCGCCAAGCTATGCGTATTTTTTTTAAAACATAAAATGATTATTCATCATTAATATCATAAATACATACTTCCGTTTGTGTTTTTTATATAACAAACCAAACCGTTTGAATATCGATTGAAATTTGAGGAAGTTACGGTCATCTGAAAAGTACATATCGCTACCAACACAATGTAATGGGTAAGCCAGCTGTCTGAGGTAAGATGGCCACCATGTGTGGACGTTCGACTTCGTTGACAGGCAACGGGGACGAGGTATCTAGTCTTCTATGTAAATCTATGCCACCACTGATGAGTTGCCCAATAAGAATCCAGAATGTCATCAGAAGACGTATTTTTTTTTCTCAATAGACGCAGGTGATGTTAAAGCCTATTGAGGTTTTTCACCCACGTGACCAAGTCATGTGATGCATCGTTAGGCTGCCATTTTGGACGTCACGGCTCGAATCAGTTTGAATGCGAGGAAGGCGACAAACGAAAAACATAAAAGAAAAAGGAGCAAGATGCAGAAAACACCTTCACTATCCAGCGACGTAGGGCATTTACAGGGCGAGCAGAGGGAGAGGTATTTGCAAAAATTGAGGTTAGCAGGCTTAGAGAACGACGTTTACCTGCTTCCACCAGGATTGTTCACTGACGTACGGAAGTACACGAAGCCCTCGTCTTTACCTGACTTCGGCCCACATGATCTGTATACCTATGTCGTTAAAAACCCATCGCCATACACAGGTATTGATCTGAAAGCGTATAAGAGTTTGGATGCCTACAAATATTTTGTGTCAGGCTGGGTAACATGCCTACATCAGTGGGTCGTCCCTGGAGCCGGTGGTCGCCATCTTATTACAGCTAAGGTTTGTTCACATTTTCATTTACTTTCGGTCCTCAGGATAAACAAAATGTTATTAAATGTCATTGAAATAACTTCTTAGTCTGTTGAGACATGGCCCGTTATAAATTTGCTGTTACCAGGCAATGACCAAGAACTGTATTATTAGGGTCGGTGTCTGTGTTGTAGCAGTGTACTAGCAGCTAGCTGTTAGCACTAGCTAATGTCAACAACATAGTAGCTAGTATGTTACTGTAGCAATGTTTACGTTCAGTCATTTGGATGACTGTTAAAACCTTTCAGTCTCAAGTTTTTCCTTTACTGTATTTACTAGTTTACTGTAATTATGATCCGGCAGCTATTTACACCGGATCCAGTGTAAATAGCTGCCGGAGCGCGCTCCGGCTTGCTCCCCCTCAAATTAAGCAGCGCGCTCTGGCTTGCTCCCAGAGCACTCCAGGAGCAAGCCGGAGCACGCTGCTTAATTTGAGGGGGAGCAAGCCAGAGCGCGCTCCGGAACCTCGGCCGGAGCACTCCGGGAGCAAGCCGGAGTGCGCTGCTTAATTTGAGGGGGAGCAAGCCAGAGCGCGCTCCGGCAGCTATTTACACTGGATCCGGTGTAAATAGCTGCCGGATCATAATTACAGTAAACTAGTAAATACAGTAAAGGAAAAACGTGAGACTGAAAGGTTTTAACAGTCATCCAAATGACTGAACGTAAACATTGCTATAGTAACATACTAGCTACTATGTTGTTGACATTAGCTAGCTTGACCTTCAAAATGGCAGACACAGGGGCATCACGTGACCCTCTGACATCAGGTGAAATACCTCAATTGGCAGTCACGAGGCAGACTACAAAACCGCAGGGCATCAAGGCCACTGTGGCCTTACGGCAGGTTTTTTTTTTCCAAGGGCACAAGGCCAAATTGAGAGGGCGGCCATGGCCCTCGCAAAATTCTTGCCTTCTTCAGATGTAATTCAAATTGTAATTCTGAATATTTTCGTAAGTAACTGTAATTGAATTACACATTTTTCTCCAGTAACTGTAATATATTACTGTTACATTTATTTTGTAATTAAATTACGTAACGCCGTCACATGTATCTCGTTACTCCCCAACACTGATTATAACAGGATGTAATAACTTCTATAGCAGCTACACATCTAGAAAAGCCTAACCTGTGCTTTCAGATGGTTCTTCTGTTTGATGTCCTCCAAAACCTGTTGTTCTTTTGGCGTTCTATGGGTACTGACAGGCACCTGAGTAAAAACAACCAAATGTGTGTGAAATAACTAGGTAATTTTAAGATGTATATGCATAGTATTGTCTAATATATAGCGTGTACTTTAGAGCCGTTTCAAATGGTGCAAGTGTCTTGCAGAGTGATCAGTAAATGTTCCATTACTGCACTGGCAGACAGTTGGAGTCTCCACACAATTGAGAAGCCGGCTTCTGTGCCAGTTGTATGCTCAGGTTTAGCGACAGAAGTTTAAAAGTATTTAGGGCCCTAAAAACACCATTTCCATTAAATGAGCAAATGCAAATAAAATTAGAGCACTCTGCATCCTCCTTGTTGTTTTATTGCCTACATATTATCATCTGGTAAAGAGCACTGTAACATTAATGCTTGATCTACAATTACTATAAATAATGTTCCCTTTTGCCCATCCTTTCAGACAACCCTGTGGTAGTTTAATTAGTAGTGCACTTATTATTTCATCTTGAGCATTACTAAGCTCAAGAAGATTAGACTGATTTATGCTAACCGGCTTGAATTTCTCCTGTTGAGGAATCGGTTCAGGAGCAGGAAGTGGACGAGGTTTGGGCTTTGTCAGATCAAACTCCTGAGGCTCTGTTGACTTCTTAGGGAATTTCTTCGGCTGGGTGCCCTTGGTTTTCTTCTCAAGGTGTTCTAACAGGCCTTCTATCTCAGTCTGCCATCTAATTGAAAGGACAGGGGAGGACTGGTATAATGACTGATAACAAATACTGCTTTTCCTGTGCCATTTTTACTTGATTAATTATTGATTATACTTCTGTGAAATCAGGTGATGTGATGCACCATTCTCCCACAAATGTATCTAGGTATTCGTAAGCCCCCTAGAAGTCACGCTCATTATTACCCTTGTTTTACCTCAGTAATGGAACTATCCACTTGTGCTCTACGTAGGTGGCATCGTAGAACCGACTCCACTCCCCATGGATCCATGTGGTCAGGTTAGGAACATTAAAGAAGAAGCTCAAGAACTGATGTGTCCAGCAATATTTCATAGGAGAAAAAAAAAACCAAATATTTGTTTAAAAAAAGTACACTATAAATCTCAAGGTACACAGTGAAACCAAGCTAAGGTAAAGACAAGACATTAAATCAAACAATGATCATCTTAGGCCAATTGCTATACACTGAAATAAAACTCGTCTTGTGATGATAAATGTACTGTGTATCTCCTTACTTTGTACATTTTTGAGCTGTCCAGTGATTTTATAATTGTACTGAACTGCTCTAAGCCCAGATCCTCCAGATGGAACATGGCAAGATAACATACCACTGCGAAATCAAATAGCAGAACATAATGAGGAAAACTGATTTCATTTGTCAGGCAAAGATAATAGCATAATGCATGTTCAATACTTAACATTTAACTCTTTTGTGGCAGTAAAAATGGTAATTATTTATTTTTTTACAGTGAAAGTACCAACGTACCAACAAACTGGTTTCGTTCAGCTCTGAGGAAATATTTTCCCTTCTGGTCATAAAAGACATCAATCACAATATCCAAAAGTTTCCGATGCACTATACATCCATAAACTGTGTTAGTGATAAATATCTGCTCAGCAGAAGACCGATTCTGGGGTACAGAAAAGAGTACAATAAGGTTCTCACAGAAGTTTTAATGATGTACAGTACTGTGCAAAGAAATGCTGTAAAGAGGAATTTAAAAAATAATTAAATTAAATCTTTCTACTTCAAAGAGAAATACTATGACATGCAGTAAACAGTAATAAACTAAAAAAAAGAAATTCAATATATTGTATGATGACCCTTTGCTTTTTTTTTTCTAAAATAATAATCTCAGGTAAAATTCTTGAAATTTTATGAGGAAATGAGCTCTAAGTTTTACTGAGCATCTTGCAGAACCAGCCTCAGTTCTTGTGGAGACTTTGTCACAATTATCTCTTACTTTTGCAGCAAAACCCAGCAGATTTCATTCTGGTTTTTGTCTGAAAAGTGTCTCTTACAGTTGCTTTCTTTACTGACATAAACATGTTTTTGTAACATTATCATTTGGAAATTTAAAATGTTATTTTTTGGACTGACTTCATAAAATAAATATCTATAGAAAACTTCTGTACTAAAAATAAGGTGCCTACGACCTTTGCACAGTACTGTATATGATGATACAAACTACAAAATAGGACTTAAATTTACAACCCCGATTCCAAAAAAGTTGGGACAAAGTACAAATTGTAAATAAAAACGGAATGCAATGATGTGGAAGTTTCAAAATTCCATATTTTATTCAGAATAGAACATAGATGACATATCAAATGTTTAAACTGAGAAAATGTATCATTTAAAGAGAAAAATTAGGCGATTTTAAATTTCATGACAACACCACATCTCAAAAAAGTTGGGACAAGGCCATGTTTACCACTGTGAGACATCCCCTTTTCTCTTTACAACAGTCTGTAAACGTCTGGGGACTGAGGAGACAAGTTGCTCAAGTTTAGGGATAGGAATGTTAACCCATTCTTGTCTAATGTAGGATTCTAGCTGCTCAACTGTCTTAGGTCTTTTTTGTCGTATCTTCCGTTTTATGATGCGCCAAATGTTTTCTATGGGTGAAAGATCTGGACTGCAGGCTGGCCAGTTCAGTACCCGGACCCTTCTTCTACGCAGCCATGATGCTGTAATTGATGCAGTATGTGGTTTGGCATTGTCATGTTGGAAAATGCAAGGTCTTTCCTGAAAGAGACGTCGTCTGGATGGGAGCACATGTTGCTCTAGAACCTGGATATACCTTTCAGCATTGATGGTGTCTTTCCAGATGTGTAAGCTGCCCATGTCACATGCACTAATGCAACCCCATACCATCAGAGATGCAGGCTTCTGAACTGAGCGCTGATAACAACTTGGGTCGTCCTTCTCTTTAGTCCGAATGACACTGCGTCCCTGATTTCCATAAAGAACTTCAAATTTTGATTCGTCTGACCACAGAACAGTTTTCCACTTTGCCACAGTCCATTTTAAATGAGCCTTGGCCCAGAGAAGACGTCTGTGCTTCTGGATCATGTTTAGATACGGCTTCTTCTTTGAACTATAGAGTTTTAGCTGGCAACGGCGGATGGCACGGTGAATTGTGTTCACAGGTAATGTTCTCTGGAAATATTCCTGAGCCCATTTTGTGATTTCCAATACAGAAGCATGCCTGTATGTGATGCAGTGCCGTCTAAGGGCCCGAAGATCGCGGGCACCCAGTATGGTTTTCCGGCCTTGACCCTTACGCACAGAGATTCTTCCAGATTCTCTGAATCTTTTGATGATATTATGCACTGTAGATGATATGATGTTCAAACTCTTTGCAATTTTACACTGTCGAACTCCTTTCTGATATTGCTCCACTATTTGTCGGCGCAGAATTAGGGGGATTGGTGATCCTCTTCCCATCTTTACTTCTGAGAGCTGCTGCCACTCCAAGATGCTCTTTTTATACCCAGTCATGTTAATGACCTATTGCCAATTGACCTAATGAGTTGCAATTTGGTCCTCCAGCTGTTCCTTTTTTGTACCTTTAACTTTTCCAGCCTCTTATTGCCCCTGTCCCAACTTTTTTGAGATGTGTTGCTGTCATGAAATTTCAAATGAGCCAATATTTGGCATGAAATTTCAAAATGTCTCACTTTCAACATTTGATATGTTGTCTATGTTCTATTGTGAATACAATATCAGTTTTTGAGATTTGTAAATTATTGCATTCCGTTTTTATTTGCAATTTGTACTTTGTCCCAACTTTTTTGGAATTGGGGTTGTATATCCAAGAATACCATGAGAGTCTTGGCAGAGTCCTCGATGAAGGTGTCCACACACTGTTTGTCTGGCTCGTACAAGTCCAGCAGCTTTACGGCCTCTCTGACCAGCTCCTTATAGTTCATCGTGACTGACAGTGCCTTCAAGTCATGTAACGTCTCTTGAATTCTGTGTATATTTTAATCATTAATTAACCCATGCACTATACAACCCTAAATAAACTTGAAACTTGAATTCCAAAAAAGTTGGAACGCTGTGTAAACTGTAAATAAAAACATTGTGATAATTTGCAAATCATGGAAACCCTATATTTCATTGAAAATAGTACAAAGACAAAATATCAAATTTTGAAACTGAGAATTTTTTTTTTGGAAAAATATATGCTCATTTCAAATTTGATGTCAGCAGCACATTTCAAAAAAGTTGGGACAGGGGCATGTTTCCCACTGTGTTGCATCACCTCTACTTTTAACAACACTCTGGGAACTGAGGAGACCAATTGCTGTAGTTTTGAAAAAGAAATGCCCCATTCTTGCCTGATATACAATTTCAGTTGCTCAACAGTTCGGGGTCTTTGTCATATTTTGCACTTCATAATGTGACAAATGTTTTAAAAGGGAGACAGATCGGGACTGCAAGCAGGCCAGTTTAGCACCCGGACACTTTTACTATGGAGCCATGTAGTTTTAATATGTGCAGAAAGCAGTTTGGCATTGTCTTGCTGAAAGAAGGAAGGCCTTCTGTGAAAAAGATTTTGTCTGGATGGCAGCATATTGCTCTGAAACGTGTATATATCATTCAGTAGTAATGATACCTTCCCAGATGTACAAGCTACCCATGTCATGTGGACTAATGCCCCCTCATACCATCACAGATGCTGGCTTCTGAATTGTGCACTGATAACAAGATGGATGGTCCCTCTCCTCTTTAGCTTGGAGGACGTGGTGTCAATGATTTCTAAAAAGAATTTCTACTTTTGATTCATCAGACCTCGGGAAAATTTTCCACTGCACCTCATAAAAGAGCTCAGGCCCAGAGAAGGTGGCAGTGTTTCTGGATATTGTTTATATTTGGTTTTAACTTGCATTTGTGGATTCAGTAATGAACTGTTTTCACAGGTGATGGTTTTCTGAAATGTTCCTGAGCCCATGCAGTGATTTAAACTACAGACACATGTCTGCTTTTAATGCAATGTCGCCTGTGGGCCTGAAGATCACAGGCATCCAGTGTCAGTTTTCGGCCTTGTCTCTTGCATACAGAGATTTCTCCAGATTCTCTGAATCCATCCATTATCTGTAGCCGCTTATCCTGTTCTACAGGGTCGCAGGCAAGCTGGAGCCTATCCCAGCTGACTATGGGTGAGAGGCGGGGTACGCCCTGGACAAGTCGCCAGGTCATCGCAGGGCTGACACACAGAGACAAACGACCATTCACACTCACATTCACACCTACGGTCAATTTAGAGCCACCGATTAACCTAACCTGCATGTCTTTGGACTGTGGGGGAAACCGGAGCACATGGGGAAAACATGCAAACTCCATGCAGAAAGGCCCTCGCTGGCTGCTAGGCTCGAACCCAGGACCTTCTTGCTGTGAGGCAATAATGCTAACCACTCCACCACCGTGCTGCCCCGATTCTCTGAATCATTAAATGATATTATGCACCATAGATGATGTCTCATCTCATCTCATTATCTCTAACCGCTTTATCCTGTTCTACAGGGTCGCAGGCAAGCTGGAGCCCATCCCAGCTGACTACGGACGAAAGGCGGGGTACACCCTGGACAAGTCTCCAGGTCATTGCAGGGCTGACACACAGAGACAAACGACCATTCACACTCGCATTCACACCTACAGTCAATTTAGAGCCACCAATTAGCCTAACCTGCATGTCTTTGGACTGTGGGGGAAACCGGAGCACATGGTGAAAACATGCAAACTCCATGCAGAAAGGCCCTCGCCGGCCGCTGGGCTCGAACCCAGGACCTTCTTGCTGTGAGACAATAATGCTAACCACTCCACCACCGTGCTGCCCCGATTCTCTGAATCATTAAACGATATTATGTACCATAGATAATGTGAGCCACAAATTCTTTGTAATTTTACATTGAGGAACATTATTCTTAAATTATTGCACTGTTTACCCAATCTTTCACAGAGCAGTGAACCCCTCCCCATCTTTACTTCTGAAAGACTCAGCCTCTCTGGGATGCTCTTTTTATACTCAATCATGTTACTGACCTGTTGCCAATTCACCAAATTAGATTTTTTTTTTTTAGCATTACACAACTTTTTCAGTCTTTTGTTGCACCTGTCCCAACTTTTCTGAAGTATATTGCTGACATCAAATTCAAAATAAGTATATATTTTTCATAATACAATAAAATGTCTGTCTCAACATTTGATATGTTGTCTCTGTACTATTTTCAATGAAATACAGGGCTTCCATTATTTGCCAATTATTGCATTCTGTTTTTTACGTTTTACACAGCATCCCAACTTTTTTTGGAATTGGGGTTGCATGTCTATTTTTCCAAATTTGCATCTTTTAGATTCCTACTTTTTTATATTCTATTTATATTCCTACTTTCGTCTATTTTTCAATTCTTTTATCTTACCTGGTCAAGCACCAGCCACCAAAGCACTGTCCTTGTACGTGAGGACGTACTGACGCCTTTTGAATTCTGATTCTAATTCTGATGATGATATCATAATTATTTAACTTTGTAAACAGCACACACATTTGATTTAACTTACCCCATAAAGTGTTCGGGTTATGTCTGAATTATTGCTCCTTGAAAATATTGTGCTAAACGAATGCTCAATTCTCCGCTCCAGGCCTGGAAGTGCTTGTGTAGATATTTGCTGTTGCCTAGCAACAGTGGGGCGTTACCCAAAGCTAAGTCTTCCTTGTAGATTACGTCATATTAACCTGTGTCGAATTTTTTTTTTCCTCAGGAAAAAAAGGGTTATGCAGTGTGTATATATATATATATTTTTTTTTTAAATTAAATAAATAAATAAATAAATAAATAGCTCAATCTCATATTAACATAGAGGCATTTGAACAAGACTTTTTTTGACACCAACATTGTGACCATTTTCAGGCGTGTGATCAGATTGGATAGTTTTTTACTCACAGAGCGGTTTTGCAAACACCAGCCAATTAGAAAATAGACTGCTGGACGCTACGAGCCAATCCCTGAGCTGGAGGCGGGATTTTGTCGAAAAACGGTGGGAAAAACACTTTTGTCAAGTCCAGAGCTTCAGTCTGATCCCACTTCCGCAGTTGTGCTCCTGTTTCTGGCTCGCCAGCGGGCTGTGCTGTGTGGAGCCGTGTACCTGCTTCAGCTCAGTCATGAGAAAGGAAAAACAACTGGGCGTCAGTACTGCTGTGTGTGTCCATGTGTGCAATGGAGTCATACTGCTTGGATTTACTGAATGTGTTTGTTTAAGCGGCTTGACTCGGAGTTGTTTGAAGTGAGATAGCTACTGTAGTGTGAGCTAGCTAGCGGTAGTTAGCTGTCCAGTGGCTGGTGTTCACGACCTGCTCCACTACTCCCCAGCCCGGGTTTAATATCATCACAGGGGACAAAGGGGTGGTAAAGCTGGACAGGTAGCCCCATGATGAATCGCTTCCGAAAGTGGCTGTATAAGCCAAAGGTAAGTGTGACACAAACCTGGGGCAGTAAATTACATCACGCCTGTATCTTTGCTAACAGTGCAGCTGGATTAGCTATATTATAAGCTTTGCTGTTTTATTATTTTGTCTTCATGTCTACTGACATATGTTTTTACCATTTAGGTTAAAAAAAAAAACCAAAACCCTGAGTAACTAACTTCTTCTGTGTCCTCACAGACCTGGAAGGTTGTTCTGCTTTTACGCCAAAATGACTCATTCGCCTTTATTTATATGTAGGAAAAACACAACATTCAGTAGGTTAGTGGAGTTCTGCTTGAGAGGTGTTTACAGGCTCCTCAGTCCCACTCTAGTGTCCTGTAAATTCCTCATCAG
This sequence comes from Neoarius graeffei, assembly GCF_027579695.1. NCBI lineage: Eukaryota > Metazoa > Chordata > Actinopteri > Siluriformes > Ariidae > Neoarius > Neoarius graeffei. The sequence goes on from NC_083579.1 coordinate 54,146,671, forward strand.
CAAACTGTGTCCTGTTCTCTTCAGTTCATCCTCAGCACTACAGTACACACAGGTCTGTCCTGTCAGTGTCACACATCCTGACTGTGCAGTGCTTACAAGATCATGGATATTCCTTTTACTACTCGTGCATGTCCACATAAAAGTGAAAGGTAAGATGTATAATTGTGGGCGGTAAAGAGAGCATCTGGACTTGCTTGAAGATTCTTGAAGACGTTTCACTTCTCATCCGGAAGGCTTCTTCAGTGCTGTCAAGAACCTTTCGGATGAGAGGTGAAACGTCTTCAAGCAAGTCCAGTTGCTCTCTTTACCACCCACAGTTTACTATGACCTGGATGACTGAGGATCTTCACAGACATGTAAGATGTATGGATTGGAGACCGTACCCTTAACGAAGAGACAGGAGGCAAAGTTGAGGATGTTAAGGTTTGCGATTGGAGTGACAAGGTTGGACAGGATAAGGGACAGCGCATGTGGAGAGCTTGGGAATTAAGCTAAGAGAGATGAGACTGAGATGGTATGGGCACATCCTGAGAAGAGATGCAGAGCATGTTGGAAGGAGAATGTTGAGGATGGAGCTGCCAGGCACAGGAAAACGAGGAAGGCCAAAGAGGAGATACATGGATGCGGTGAGAGAGGATATGAAAGTGGCAGGTGTGGTAGAGAAGGATGCGGAAGACAGGGAGCAATGGAGACGAAAGATCCGCTGTGGCGACCCCTAATCAGGAGCAGCCAGAAGAAGAAGAAGAGTGTCGTGCATGTCCTTGTCTGCGTTATCTTATTGTAATGTGTAATGTCTATGGCCACAACAAGCACTCCACAACAACAACAAAACTTCACAGATCCTTCAGTACAGATGATCATAATCCAATTATTCAAATCTTAGACCTTTTTTTTTTTAAATGTGTACAGCGAGATCAATGGCTTCAGTGCACTTTGTCAATAAAGCCTGCTTGTGGTTCTTAATAATAAAGCAAGGATCATTTTAATAAAGTACAGTTAATCCCACAGTCGCTGAAGTAGGCTCTTCTTGTGGGGGAAAAAATATGGAAACTAAAGGCCCTTTTTCCAGTCCCAAAAAGAAAACTAATTCAGAAAACATTTAAGAAAAGTGTAGAGGTGTTGATGGACGATGCATGACACTGGTTCTCTCTCTGTTGCTTTCAGATGTTCCCCTTTTTTTTTTTTTTTGTCCTATGCATTGTCTCATACGCATTGTCTCATACACATTAAATATCTTTTAATCATCTGATGAATGACCTTATAACATAGACTTGTTTATTTTGAGGTTACTTGCTATGTGGAAACAGGTCAAGGAAAGGGCAAGAGTCCTGTACTGTTCCAGCACATGGATTACACACAGTCATCTTTGTCTCCAAATCAGAAAATAACAGCTACATGTCATGACCATCCTAAGCATGAATGAGAACCTTATCTCATTACTTATTTAATTACTTACTCTCAGGCAGTCATCCAAGGCGTCTTGTTTGACTAGAATGTAAATATGAGGTGAGATCAAAGACACATTTCGTCAGTTATTCATTAACATGAAGATTAAAGAATACACACATGAAATGAGATAAATCGGTGTTGAACTTCATAATAGTCAGAGCAGTGCCATTCTGACTATTAACGTTTTGTGACCATTCTTGGCGTGAATGAGAAATGAGATCAGTTGGTGTTGACCTTCATAATTCAGGCAAATGGATGTTTCTGCAGAATCTTCTTGCTCTTCGTTACCAAGGGTGCCAGTAATTCAGCGTCTGACTGTAGATCTAATGCTCTGGAGTTTTGATGAAAATTGTTTTAGCGAGAACTCCTGTTCTAGTAATTGGTTAATTAAAGGCTGTGAATTTGTTACATGTGCAAGCATGCAGGAGCTTGCTATTAGAGTGCTGACTTGGATGGATGTCACTATTTTTGCTTAAACTTCCTGCTTAAGTAGAATCCCGTAAAAGAATTTGCATCACATCCCAAGAATAGACTTGTAGAGAATGACCTCATCGTAGCATTACATCAGGAACGTTTTGCCGATTGGTATTTCTGAGGGGCATCTTGTTGAAGCTTGAACAGTGTAATGGCTCACCAGAGTTCCAGTAGGAGTTCAGAGTGCAGTAACGTACCCCTTACCATCAGCACTGATTTAATTTTAGCACAGTCTTCTAACTGGTGAATTTTCAATGTCTGGCACAATTCAATAAAGCTTTGGGTGAGTCTTTATGTTTGTCTGTATTGCGTAGCCTAATTTGCTCTGACTTTGCATCTCCGTGATATGATATCCTTCTAACAGCACTGTTCTGACTAACCATGTGTCGTGCAACTTACTAGAAATAAGAACATGATACCAGGATAAAAAGGCAACAAGCCTTACTCTTCAAGTCTCCATTAACCTTTATTGGGTCAATATTTCAACAGTCCAATAGTCCAGGTTTATTGACCGGCCCTGGAGTTGTTTGCTTGAGATCAGAAGTTATTCTCAAGCTATTTTTGTGTACTGAATAGCTTTAAAACTGTGATGTGTGATAAAGCTAACAAAAAAGCAGCAACCTTAGAATGACTGTTGGTCAGTCACATTAGAAAATAAATCAACTACAAATTTGCTAAGTCTTTCGTGTCACTAGCAGGCTGAGGTGTATGTAATTATACAGTATTTGCTTGTAATGTAAGGTATTCACTCTAGGAGATAACAAATGATGAAATGTGACTTTCCCTCTGTGAATCCTGTGCTAAGCATGCGTTTTCTTTAGTTAATCCACTTGAAAGAAAAGCAGTCATTCTTTGGTGGTTAAATCTGCTAAAGTATATATTTGCTGAGTGAGCATGGCAGAGCTAGGGGATCTGCTGGGTGGGCAAATCAGCTTAACCTCTCCACACCAGTGTGTGTGCCAAACATGTGCCATAACCAAGACCAGTTCATATGCAGCTTACAAATGCAGTTCTAAATATACAGTGCTCAGCGTAAATGAGTCCACCCCCTTTGAAAAGGAACATTTTAAACAATAGCTCAATGAACACAAACAATTTCCAAAATGTTGACAAGTTTAATATAACATCTGTTTAACTTATAACGTGAAAGTAAGATTACAGGAATAATATAAACTTAGATTGCACATTTTTTTTCAGTTTTACTCAAATTAGGGTGGTGCAAAAATGAGTACACCCCACAACAAAAACTACTACATCTAGTACTTTGTATGGCCTCCATGATTTTTAATGACCGCACCAAGTCTTCTAGGCATGGAATGAACAAGTTGGCGACATTTTGCAACATCAATCTTTTTCCATTCTTCAACAATGACCTCTTTTAGTGGCTGGATGGAGAGTGATGCTCAACTTGTCTCTTCAGAATTCCCCATAGGTGTTCGATTGGGTTCAGATCAGGAGACATACTTGGCCACTGAATCACTTTCACCCTGTTCTTCTTCGGAAATCCAACAGTGGCCTTAGATGTGTGTTTAGTCATGTTGGAAAAGTGCACGGAGTGATGGTAGCATCTTCTCTTTCAGTATAGAGCAATACATCTGTGAATTCATGATGCCGTCAATGAAATGCAGCTCCGCGACACCAGCAGCACTCATGCGGCCCCACATAAGGACACCGCCACCACCATGTTTCACTGTAGGCACCATGCATTTTTCTTTGTATTCCTCACCTTTGCGACACCATACAGTTTTGAAGCCATCGGTTCCAAAAACATTTATCTTGGTCTCATCACTCCAGAGTATAGAGTCCCAGTAGTCTTCATCTTTGTCAGCATGGGCCCTGGCAAACTCTAGGTGGGCTTTTTTGTGCCTGGGCTTTAGGAGAGGCTTCTTTCGTGGACGGCATCCATGCATGCCATTTCTCTGCAGTGTACGCCGTATTGCGTCACGGGAAATAGTCGTCCCAGTTTGGCTTTCTACTTCTTTAGATAACTGCAGTGAACTTGCATGCTGATTTTCTTTAACCCTTCTCATCAGAAGACGCTCCTGTCGAGGTGTTAACTTCCGTGGACGACCTGGACGTCTCTGTGAGATGGTTGCAGTTCCATCTTTCTTAAATTTTTGTACCACTTTTGCTACAGTATTCTGACTGATAAGTAAAGCTTTGCTGATCTTCTCGTAGCCTTCACCTTTGTGGTGTAAAGAAATTATTTTCTTTGGGGAATTCCGAAGAGACAAGTTGAGCATCACTCTCCATCCAGTCACTAAAAGAGGTCATTGCTGAAGAATGGAAAAAGATTGATGTTGCAAAATGTCGCCAACTTGTTCATTCCATGCCGAGAAGACTTGGTGCTGTCATTAAAAATCATGGAGGCCATACAAAGTACTAGATGTAGTAGTTTTTGTTGTGGGGTGTACTCATTTTTGCACCACCCTAATTTGAGTAAAACTGAAAAATGTGTAATCGAAGTTATATGATTAACCTTACTTTCACGTTATAAGTTAAACAGATGTTATATTAAACTTTGTCTTGTCAACATTTTGGAAATTGTGTTCATTGAGATATTTAAAATGTTACTTTTCAAAGGGGGTGGACTCATTTACGCTGAGCACTGTACAAATGCTGTTGCTCTCCTTGTGAGAAAAATACCAGATCCAAACATTGCGAACAATTATGCCAAAAATATCAGTGTGTCAGTCTCTAGGTGATCATAAACTTTTCCTGAGCGCTTCTTTTGATTTCGTAATCTGCGCCTGAATGAATCAGTGACCCTAATAGCAGAGCACAGAAAACCATAATAATAGGAACAGCATATCATAAAGCCTTATGGTTAGTGTGAGGCACAGCGATGTGGAAAGATTGTTGGAATCCTCTCTGGAACGTGCCCCTCCCAAACTTTCGATGCACTGCCTGGAGAATGTTCTTTGTGGCATGTGGAATGTAGCAAAAGAAGGCCAAAGGGCTGAATGTGGTTCAATACACTTTTTGATTCCAGTTTTGGTATCATTTCCTACCATCGTACAGCAGCCTGTATTTCTTTCTGGTCACATTTTTTTTGACTGAGTGGGTGGCCTTCAACTCCTCAAGAATGTTGAGCACTATAATACAATTACTGAGCAATGGACAGTGGTCACTGTTCATGCAAATACATGCACAGACATCCAAGTAGCTCAGTTTTCCATTCAATGCTTCATGACAATCTGTCTTCCTGTTATGTGGTGCAGAGGTCGGACCCTCAGCTACTTGCCCAGTTTTACTATGCAGATGAAGAGCTGAATCAGGTGGCCTCAGAGCTGGATAGTCTGGATGGCAGGAAGGATCCTCAGAGATGCACGCTGCTCGTCAACCAGTTCCGCTCATGCCAGGTCCAGTGTCCCATCTGTTTCTGGCTGCAGGAGGCTCACTGTAGTGTTTATGTAAAATCAGTGTTAACATAAGACATACAGTGGTGCTTGAAAGTTTGTGAACCCTTTAGAATTTTCTATATTTCTGCAGAAATAGGACCTAAAACATCAGATTTTCGCACGAGTCCTAAAAGTAGATAAAGAGAACCCAGTTAAACAAATGGGACAAAAATATTATTATACTTGTTCATTTATTTATTGAGGAAAATGATCCAATATTACACATCTGTGAGTGGCAAAAGTATGTGAATCTCTAGGATTAGCAGTTAATTTGAAGGTGAAATTAGTCAGGTGTTTTCAATCAATGGGATGACAATCGGGTGTGAGTGGGCACCCTGTTTTATTTAAAGAACAGGGATCTATCAAAGTCTGATCTTCACAACACATGTTTGAGGAAGTGTATCATGGCACGAGCAAAGGAGATTTCTGAGGACCTCAGAAAAAGCGTTGTTGATGCTCATCAGGCTGGAAAAGGTTATAAAACCATCTCTCAAGAGTTTGTACTCCACCAATCCACAGTCAGACAGATTGTGTACAAATGGAGGAAATTCAAGACCATTGTTACCCTCCCCAGGAGTGGTCGACCAATAAGATCACTCCAAGAGCAAGGCGTGTAATAGTCAGTGAGGTCACAAAGGACCCCAGGGTAACTTCTAAGCAACTGAAGGCCTCTCTCACATTGGCTAATGTTCATGAGTCCACCATCAGGAGAACACTGAACAACAATGGTGTGCATGGCAGGGTTGCCAGGAGAAAGCCACTGCTCTCCAAAAAGAGCATTACTGCTCGTCTGCAGTTTGCTAAAGATCACGTGGACAAGCCAGAAGGCTATTGGAAAAATGTTTTGTGGACGGATGAGACCAAAATAGAACTTTTTGGTTTAAATGAGAAGCGTTATGTTTGGAGAAAGGAAAACACTGCATTCCAGCATAAGAATCTTATCCCATCTGTGAAACATGGTGGTGGTAGTATCATGGTTTGGGCCTGTTTTGCTGCATCTGGGCCAGGACGTTTTGCCATCATTGATGGAACAATTACCAGCGAATTCTAAAGGAAAATGTCAGGACATCTGTCCATGAACTGAATCTCAAGAGAAGGTGGGTCATGCAGCAAGACAACGACCCTAAGCACACAAGTCGTTCTACCAAAGAATGGTTAAAGAAGAATAAAGTTAATGTTTTGGAATGGCCAAGTCAAAGTCCTGACCTTAATCCAATCAAAATGTTGTTGAAGGACCTGAAGCGAGCAGTTCATGTGAGGAAACCCACCCACCAACATCCCAGAGTTGAAACTGTTCTGTACGGAGGAATGGGCTAAAATTCCTCCAAGCCAGTGTGCGGGACTGATCAATAGTTACTGGAAACGTTTAGTTGCAGTTATTGCTGCACAAGGGGGTCACACCAGATACTGAAAGCAAAGGTTCACATACTTTTGCCACTCACAGATATGTAATATTGGATCATTTTCCTCAATAAATAAACGACCAAGTATAATAATATTTTTGTCTCATTTGTTTAACTGGGTTCTCTTTATCTACTTTTAAGACTTGTGTGAAAATCTGATGATGTTTTAGGTCTTGTCTGTGAAGATTCTCAATCATCCAGGTCATAGTAAACTGTGGGTGGTAGAAATGGGCAACTGGACTTGCTTGAAAATTCTTGAAAACGTTTCACCTCTCGTCCAAAAGGCTTCCTCAGTTCTGTCTGACTAATAGGGAGTATCTTCTCCTGGATCAGAATCAGAATTCTGATGACCAGCTCATCTAAGGCCAAGTTTATATTAGACCGTATCAGCGGATCATCAGATTAACGTTTTTAAAATGATTAGTGTGCACACAGCAACACCAATACACGATTTGCGTGCACACAGCAACACCAATACACGGATACGCTCGGCTCCGCAGGCATCCTGCGCTCCAAATCACTCCGCCCTGAACAGCGAGTGCCCTCTGGAAGGTGCGCACTCCGGCCCTGCGCAGCTCACAGAGCGCGCGAGTGAAGCGCACGAGCAGTGATTCGGGACCGAGCCGCTGTGTGTGTGATCCCAGTGCATGTCGGGCATGCGCGTCACTTACCACTTGCAAGTGGAAGGATGGCAAGCCTAAAGACAATCATAACTACACAATGGGCAGTATTTGCATCAGTATTTGCAGTATTTTCATACTTTTATACTCTTTAATGAAAGGTGATACAAGGCGGAAGTCCGCGCCGTTTTTCAGCAGTCGCGTCACATGACCAACGCCAGCGAATCAGGAAGGTGGATGTCACAGTGACGTTGTCCAATGACGACGCCAGCTAGAGCTCAGCACAGCGTATCCGCGTATTCTCAATGTTTACACAGCACCGGACCAGACACGATCTAGATTGAATACGTGGACCCTGGCGGATTCCCGTTTCCCGGCGTTTCCAGGCAGTTTAATGTAAACGGACAGTGCATCCGCGAAGAAAACGAGACAGATACGGTCTAATGTAAACTTGGCCTTAGATGAGCTGGTCATCAGAATTCTGATTCTGATTCTGATCCAGGAGAAGATAAATATCTGATACTCCCTATTAGTCAGACAGAACTGAGGAAGCCTTTTGGACGAGAGGTGAAACGTTTTCAAGAATTTTCAAGCAAGTCCAGTTGCCCATTTCTACCACCCACAGTTGTTTTAGGTCATATGTATGCAGAAATATAGAAAATTCTAAAGGGTTCACAAACTTTCAAGCACCACTGTACACTCGGTAACTTCATTATAACTATGCTGACTTTTTGTGTGTTCCTTTTACTCTTTTGCAGGACAATGTGCTGAATATCATAAACCAGATCATGGATGAGTGTATACCAGAAGACCGAGCAAACAGAGACTTCTGTGTGAAATTTCCGGAAGAGATCCGCCATGACAACCTTGCAGGACAGCTATGGTTTGGGGCAGAGGTACTTTCAAGTGATGTGATGATTCTTTGCTCCTCTTTTGTTTTGAACATCTGCTGTCCTAAGATGTTATATTTTTATCCCCCGCTGGCTGAAAGGCCCGAAAGGGGATTGTCATGGTGATGTCCGTCCATCTGTCTGTCCCTCTCTCCCGGGAAGGGTGCTCAACCTTCCAAAATCAACTCCTCTCTCAATTTGTGGATGAATTTCACCAAACTTGGCAAAAAGCTTTGTTATATGACAATTCTACGCATATTGACATTTCGTTTAATTTGGGCAGATTTTACCAGAGTTATGCCCTTGATTATTGGCAAACTTGTACTTTGGCAATTTCATCAAGGTGTGCTTGCTTTCTGAAATCAACTTCCCTCACAATTTTTATCCCCCGCTGGCCGAAAGGCCCAAAGTAAAATTATGTCGTGGCGATGTCTGTCCATCTGTCCCGGGAAGGGTACTCACCTTCTGAAATTAACTCCCCTCACAATTTTTGGAAGAATTTCACGAAACTCGACAGGATTCTTTGTTATATGTCGGTAATACACATTGCAATTGTGTTTAATTCAGTCGCATTTTACCAGAGTTGTGGCATAGTTGCCAGTGGGGGATATTGTGCTCTCAGAGCACTCTTGTTTATCTATACTCTAAACTTGCTCATTAACGCACTAAAATGTCTGTAAAGTGAACTGGAACCATTTTTGAAAGTTGCATTTAATTAAAATTAGCTGAATGAGTTGCAGTGCCTGCTGTGGGGTAGCCGTAGTGCCATTACTCAACATTGTAAGTTGTGCTTCTTTCAGTGAATAGCACTTTTAAAACACTGGTTCTCTGTCCAGTGTCTAGCAGCAGGCTCAATCATCATGAACAGGGAGATCGAGAGTATGGCGATGCGTCCACTGGCCAAAGACTTGACACGCAGTCTGGAGGAGGTGCGCAACATCACCCGTGACCAAGCGCTGCGAGACCTCAACTTCTACACAGAGCGCATGAGGGAGGCACTGCGCCAGTTCGACAGCCTTTTTGCTGAGTTTGAGCTCAGGTACACATTGTTCCACTGATTTAATATTATATTATAATAACATTGTGTCTACCACAACACAATTGAATTCTTGAATCTAATTGGTAGGAGGTGTTGATTAAATTTTCTATGAAAACAGATTGTTCAAATAAAATTCATAACACAGATTTGCATGAAAGCACTATTTCTCATTCGACTCGGCTCCAGTGCTTCTATGGTGGACGAGCTACATAATCCTAACCCACTACAGTATTTCCCCTAAGTTTACTGGTTGGGGTGCTGGATGAGGATGGTAACCTTTCAGGACCCCTCCCTGTGGCTCCTATTACAGAGCATTTGGACCTGAACAAACAGTTAAAGGAGTCATATTTAAGTCTTCGCATTTATTTTAGAACAATAATTAGAACAATTTTTACAGTAGAACTGCACTGTGTGGGCTTTTTTTTTACCCAAATATTATGGTAGAGGAAACACTGGACTAATGAATGGATTTTTTTTTTTTTAAAAAGGCACGTAATCATTCGTATGTTCCAGTTTTCTATAAGAAGCTGTTTTTTACATTTCAAGAAGGAATCTCGGCTGTCAGCATGTTTTAAGTTTTCGTTACAAAAGAGTCTATGACCGAGGACTTTGCACTTCTTAGTTTCTTGGTAACATGACAAGCTGTGTGTTTTTTGGCTTAAAGAGTACTTTTCACAAAATAAATAGAAAACTGTTAAAGTACAGCATGCAATTTCTTAAGTAAAAAAAAAAAGTAACAGCAATTTGCTGTGGTATAAAAGGAGTAAAAGACTTCATGCTGTTATTAATAGTTCTGTCATTAATACTTATGTAAATACTTCGGGTTGGTAACAGCATCCCAGAGTTGATTATTGTCCTATAACAGCGATTGTAATTGGTATTATAATTGTCCATGTTTTTGTCAGTATTGTGGGGTAATTTATCTGTTTCTTGCTGGTTATGTTGTATTACAGTTATGTATCAGCCATGGTGCCTGTAAAGTCTCCTAAAGAGTACTACGTCCAGCAGGAGGTCATTGTGCTCTTCTGTGAGACTGTAGAGAGGTGAGTGACGGATAGCTAAATCAATGTTTTAGTTACAAAGTCACACACATCTTAATATTTTTGCCTTTCATATTTAACCTATTCTACTTGTGAAACTTTCTAAGCAAACATGGATAACCAGGCTTTGGCTGGAAATGTGCAAAAGTGTTTATTGCTGTTGTGGTCGGTTCGGCTTTGTTTTGAGAAAAATTTAAACGATCAGGCAGTACATGGTTCACACCCGGTGTTCTATTTGAATCCAGTAATTTTGAATGTAATATCTATTTCAAGGGCCCTAAAGCTTGGCTATCTCACACAAGACATGATTGATGATTATGAACCTGCTCTCATGTTTACAATCCCCCGACTAGCTATTGTATGGTAAGTGATTTGTCTTTTCCGGTAACTACCATTTATTTAAAAATTTTTTTTTCCTCCCACAATTCCAGATGAATGATTAAACTGAACAATCCCTTTATATTTAATTCAGAAAAATTGTTTCTGATTTCTGTTCATTTTGTTCATGATGTTAGTGGACTTGTTGTGTATCCTGATGGACCGCTTAACCTGGAAAACAAGCCAGAAGACATGTCCGAACTCTTTCGACCTTTTCGCACATTACTGAAGAAAATTAGGTATGGGTGTTCAGTGTTTTCCAACCAATACAAAACCAAACAGGTTTTAACCCCCTTGGATATTATTAAGCTACAGTAATTGCAATCCGAGCCCCGGGGCCGGCGAGGGCCTTTCTGTGTGGAGTTTGCATGTTCTCCCCGTGTCCGCGTGGGTTTCCTCCGGGTGCTCCGGTTTCCCCCACAGTCCAAAGACATGCAGGTTAGGTTAACTGGTGACTCTAAATTGACCGTAGGTGTGAATGTGAGTGTGAATGGTTGTCTGTGTCTATGTGTCAGCCCTGTGTTGACCTGGCGACTTGTCCAGGGTGTACCCCGCCTTTCGCCCGTAGTCAGCTGGGATAGGCTCCAGCTTGCCTGCGACCCTGTAGAAGGATAAAGTGGCTAGAGATAATGAGTGAGTAATTGCAATCCTGTATTTGTAACTATGTACTGGCTAACCTACATAGTACATAGTTATTTGAGTGTAGCTTTCTTCTGTTGCATAGCCTTTTAATAAGATGTTTGCGAGAGCTAGACTAGCTGTTCTCATAGTGCTAATAACAGTGTGGTTTATAAGGCTCAGTGGTTAGCCACTTGTTTTCATCACAGTATAGCACAACATAATTTAAAATTATGTTTTTGTGGTGTTGATGCAGGGACCTGTTGCAGACTCTGACAGAAGAGGAGTTAACAACCCTGGAGAGGAATCTGTGTATCTCACAGGATGGAGAGTTTCCTGGAGACCCCATCTCCTCTACACCGGAGTCTGCTACCTCTAGCAACTCCAAGAGTCAGGTGGAGGAGTCGCAGAAAAGAGAAGAGCAAAAGGAAGTGGAGAGGGTGACAGAGCTGGCTCTGTGTTCCTCTCAGCGTGAGGAGGAGGATGCTTGGGAGAAACCCCAGGAACAGCAGGAGGTCCTAAGTGAAGGAGAGGAGGAAACTGAAGTGGACCTGGCATGTTCCATGCAGTATGACGAAGAGGAGATTGAGCAGCTCAACATGATGGTACACCGTGTTGGTGACCACATGTCCACACTGCTCTCACCCCCAAGCCAGAGGCCATCTCCAGCTTATTATCGCCGAAAAAAACAGCCCAGCGTGGACGGATCTAGTGTGCGCTCCAGCCTAGGGGACTCGAGCACACCCTCAAGCACTGAAAACTCTCCTCAACGAGCTCCTGCCCCCCAACACGAGGAAGATGAGCGGGTCTTCTTCATGGACGACTTGGAAAGCATGGGCAGTGGTGGAGATGTTGAAACTAGCTCAGGGGAACGCCGTCAGGGACGACGAGTCTCTCCCATCGTAAACCTCAAATCCCTCAAGCCCATCAGGCCAGAGCCTACAAGTGACTCCACCTCCAATGGATGGATGACGGCCTGTCAATCAAATGAGGAGTTTGATCAGAGCAGCCAGGATAAACTGTGCCTTTCTTCTGGACCTGCAGGAACCTCAGAAACATTACCACTTGTGAATGGCTGGGAAGGGCAGCTGGATGGTGAGGAAGGGGAAGGGGGGGAGCCAGCAGAGGTCATTGCTCACCGAACAGGCGGGATGAAACTTTCAGCCACTGTGATCTTTAACCCACGCTCACCAAACCAACCTGAGTTGGTGGTTTTGTCACGCTCAACCGAGGGAACTGCTCACCGCCTGCTCAACTCTTGTGTGTGCTGCACTGCTGGATGTGTCGATGCCCATGATGACCCCACTTCCACAGATACCACCACAGGAGATGGGAATTTAGAGTTTAGCAAGTGCAAGCTTGCCATCACAAGCACTGTTATCCAGTCAGCAATGGATGCCTGTGGCACAGGGAAGGGGGATACCCCTATGCCCATCCCACCTCCACCTGGCCAACAACAACTGAGGGAGGAGGATGAGGACCAAGCGAGAGGAAGGCTTCCTCATGCCCCCTGTTGTGAGAAGTGCCTTGCCAATAGCTCCAAGCTGTCCCCACACAGAGACACTGGAGAGAATGCATCAAGAGATGGATACCCCTATCAGGAAAGAGCCAGCCGAGTAATGGCTAGCTCAGCAGCAAAGGAGAAACAGCCCAAAGAAGACGGCAAAAATGGCTCCAGGTTTGTGTCTTTGTTATGAGAGAGGCAGCACAAGAAGGACAGGCAGAGATTTATTCTTCCTTTATATTTTTATTTAATTTATCTTTTTTTTTGTTTGTTTCCCTGTATTTTAATACTGTTGCTTTCTGCCTTTTTTTTTATTTTAAAATTCAATATTGAATCCGTATTCAGTTGTTTTTGTATTATTTTCCTTTGCTCCTCCCACTCCATCTATTCCTTGAATGGTGGGCTGCAGTTTACAAGGATCCCCCCTCAGTTCAGGCAGCAGCAGTGATTGTGAGAGTGTGTCTGTCACCACATGCAGTCTGTCCAGTTCATGCAGCCCCAGGTAAATTAAAATAGTTTTTGGCCCAAAGTGCAATGTTGACAAAACCTTAATTTTTAGTTCATCACCGTCTCGTGTTTTGGACTAATATGCTACAGAATGTTTGTGGGTTTGAAAGTGCGGTTGTAAGTGTAACTGTACCATGTTTTATTATATGTGTGGTCTACACTTTCGCAGAACACGTCCATTTTTGCCCTGTAGGCTTATATTTCTTCTCTCTGTGTCTCTCCATTCAACCATTCTATCAGTAGTTTGACCACCAGCTCTGAGATGTCTGAGGAGCTCGATCACCAGGAGCTTCAGCTGGCCCTGCAGGCTTCTAAACTGGTTTCTCACAACAAAATACGTGCACGCTTCCATAGCAGTAGTGACCTCATCCATCGTCTTTTTGTCTGCATATCAGGTAAGTGCTCGCTTTGAATTTAATCATTGACATTTGTACTTGTATGGTGTATCCTATTTAAGTAAATTATTTTGGGTAAAAGTGTCAGCCAAATGACTAATTGTAAATAAAACTTACAGATAATAAAGTTGAAGGTCAAATAGGTTTTTCAAAATTAGAATTGTACTGATGAAAGCTTGGTATATAGTGTTTTTTCATATTATAGCTGTTGTGTAAGGTCTGGTCTTACATTTTGTGTTCACAGGCCATTCTAATGTTCACTGTACATAAATCATTGGGCACGTAGCCTGATCTAACGATAAAAACTTTGTGACAGCTCAGAGTCTACATGAGATGGCAAGGATGAGTGTCTATTTTTAATTATTCAATATTTGGGATAAGAAAAGCGTTCACCCTATCATCCAGAGATTGTGAGTTACATGTTTAACACCTCTAAATCTAAATATCAGGAGATGAAATTCTGATGTCGTATCATATTCATCATTTGTCTCCAACTCAGTGTAAAGCAAAAACAATAGAGTTGGCTGTTCCAGTACTGTTGGAGGGGACTATGGATATTTTTCAAATACTTGTTCAAATTCAAAATTTGACTAAAATGCCCATTCCCTACAGTGGTGCTTGAAAGTTTGTGAACCCCTTTAGAATTTTCTATGTTTCTGCATAAATATGACCGAAAACAACATCAGATTTTCACACAAGTCCTACAAGTAGATAAAGAGAACCCAGTTAAACGAATGAGACAAAAATATTATACTTGGTCATTTATTTATTGAGGAAAATGATCCAATATTACATATCTGTGAGTGGCAAAAGTATGTGAACCTCTAGGATTAGCAGTTAATTTGAAGGTGAAATTCGAGTCAGGTGTTTTCAATCAATGGGATGACAATCAGGTGTGAGTGGGCACCCTGTTTTATTTAAAGAACAGGGATCTATCAAAGTCTGATCTTCACAACACGTGTTTGTGGAAGTGTATCATGGCAAGAACAAAGGAGATTTCTGAGGACCTCAGAAAAAGCGTTGTTGATGCTCATCAGGCTGGAAAAGGTTACAAAACCATCTCTAAAGAGTTTGGACTCCACCAATCCGCAGTCAGACAGATTGTGTCCAAATGGAGGAAATTCAAGACCATTGTTACCCTCCCCAGGAGTGGTCGACCAACAAAGATCACTCCAAGAGCAAGGCGTGTAATAATCGGCAAGGTCACAAAGGACCCCAGGGTAACTTCTAAGCAACTGAAGGCCTCTCTCACATTGGTTAATGTTCATGAGTCCACCATCAGAACACTGAACAACAGTGGTGTGCATGGCAGGGTTGCAAGGAGAAAGCCACTGCTCTCCAAAAAGAACATTTGTTGCTCATCTGCAGTTTGCTAAAGATCACGTGGACACACCAGAAGGCTATTAGAAAAATGTTTTGTGGATGGATGAGACCAAAATAGAACTTTTTGGTTTAAATGAGAAGCGTTATGTTTGGAGAAAGGAAAACACTGCATTCCAGCATAAGAATCTTATCCCATCTGTGAAACATGGTGGTGGTAGTATCATGGTTTGGGCCTGTTTTGCTGCATCTGGGCCAGGACGGCTTGCCATCATTGATGGAACAATTACCAGCGAATTCTAAAGGAAAATGTCAGGACATCTGTCCATGAACTGAATCTCAAGACAAGGTGAGTCATGCAGCAAGACAGTGACCTTAAGTATACAAGTCGTTCAGAAGAAAGTTAATGTTTTGGAATGGCCAAATCAAAGTCCTGACCTTAATCCAATCGAAATGTTGTGGAAGGACCTGAAGCAAGCAGTTCATGTGAGGAAACCCACCAACATCCCAGAGTTGAAGCTGTTCTGTACGGAGGAATGGGCTAAAATTCCTCCAAGCAGGACTGATCAACAGTTACCGGAAACATTTAGTTGCAGTTATTGCTGCACAAGGGGGTCACACCAGATACTGAAAGCAAAAGTTCACATTCTTTTTGCCACTCAGATATGTAATAATGGATCATTTTCCTCAATAAATAAATGACCAAGTATAATATTTTTGTCTCATTTGTTTAGCTGGGTTCTCTTTATCTACTTGTTTGAAAATCTGATGACGTTTTAGGTCCTATTTCTGCAGAAATATAGAAAATTCTAAAGGGCTTACAAATTTTCTCTTTAACTTTTTTTATTGGATTTTTTCATTCAAATACAATAATGCACAAAAAAACAAACAACAAAGAAAAAAAACCTTCCATTAACAGCTTATAGGTCCTCCCATTCGGTCACAATGCAACAATTCTGTCTTGTTCAGTTGTCATGACTATAATTTCTAGTGGTATCATCCTTACCCCTTCTGTAAATTCCATTTCTCCCATTTCCTTTCAAACTGTTCCTCCCTCATTCTCAAGGTATGTGTGAACCTCTCCATATCATAAATCTCCTCCACAATGCTCAGCCACTGATCTCTAGTTGGGGGGTCTGCCTTATACCAGGCCCTTGAATTGCCTTCCTGCTAGCCACCAATAATACTTTCACCAGGTATTTATCTTCCCCTTGTACCCCCTCTTGTGGGATGTTCCCCAGATATAATACCAAACAAGTCTTAGGTATCTCATATCCTAGAATCTCCCTCAGCACACTCCAGACTCCCTCCCAGTATCCCTCCATCTTTTGACATTTCCAAAATACATGTGTATGGTCTGCCTCCACTTGGCCACACAACCTCCAACATGATTTCTGATCTGGTGTGTATCTCCCCTTAATCTTTGGCGTTATGAAAAACCTTATAATGTTCTTCCACCCAAATTCTCGCCATACCCTGGAGCTAGTGGCTGAGTGTTGAACCTTGCACACTTTATACCAGTCATCTTCTGTTATTTCTATTCCAAGCTCTTTTTCCCATTTTTCTTTAATATAGACAGTTGAATTATCCCCACTGGCACCTATAGCTTGGTATAGAGCTGAGATTACTCTACATTTTCTCCCTTCATATGCATTTATCATTATTTTAATAATCATATTCTGTTCTTTGGGTTCTTCTAACTTTATTTCCTTTAAATAATAATCCTTCACCTGAAAATATCGAAAAAGTTCGTTTGCCTCCGCATAAAATTTCTCCCTTAAAGCCTGAAAACTCTGCATTTCCCCCTCTCAACTAGTGTGCATATTGCTGTAATACTCCTATATGCCCATCTCTCAAAGCCCCAATCACTAATTCCTGGTTTGAATCTCTTGTCATGGGTTATCCACCTCAGAATCTTTGCTTCAGTCTGTAGTCCATACTTTCTCACTACCAAGTACCAAATCCCCAATGTGAATTTAGTTATTGGGTCCAACAATCCCTCTTCCCTCTTAAACAATTCCCTATCAGTTATTAATATTTGTACTGGGCTAGCCTCTACCTTCATTTCTATATCCTTCCATCTAGCTACATATTCTCTATTACACCAACAAGTTACAGCCCTAAGCTGTGCAGCATAGAAGTAGTCTTGCAGATTCGGTACCGCCATGCCCCCTTTGTCCTTGGGGAGCGGGTTCACAAATTTTCAAGTGCCACTGTATTTAGTACAAGAAGCAGTAATACAGTCTTGGTGCTCTTCATTGTTCATTAATCTCTATACTCTTACTGGGAACCAGATCAAACCTGGTGTTGTTGCATACTACATTAATTTAACATGCACCGTGTGGACACCTAACCATCCAACAGATGGGCTTATTGAACACCCCTTTCCAAACGCGCGCACACACACACACACACACCCTTGCTGTTATAATAACCTCCACTCTTCCGGGAAGTGTTTTCACTAAATTTTGGAGCATGACTGTGGGGATTTGCCCCTTCAGCCACAAGAGAATTATTGAGGTCAGGCTAAAAGGCCTGGTGTACAGTTGGGATTCCAGTTCATCCCAAAGGTGTTCTGTCAGGTTGAGGTCAGGGCTCTGTGCAGGCGAGATTCCACTCCAGCCTTGGCAAACCCTATCATCATAGACTGTGCACTGTCATGCTGAAATGGGTTTTAGTTTCAGTTCATAGATTTCTATAGCAAATGTAATGGGGTTCATGCAAATCAGTCATTCACTTCTTCTAGCTTGTCCCACTTGTGTGTGGGGTCGCTGCCATGTGGACTCTGTTGATCCACAGATCATATTAATTTGAGCATAGGTTTTTTTGGGGCTTTTTTTTTTCACCTTTATTATTGGATAGGACAGTGTAGAGACAGGAAATGAGCGGGAGAGAGAGACGGGGAGGGATCGGGAAATGACCTCGGGTCGGAATCAAACCCGGGTCCCCGGACGCTCTTCCTGCCACAACCCTCCCATATCTGGGCTTAGGAAACAACCATTCGCACACACATTCACAATTTAGAGTAGCTAGTTAACCTAACTGCATGCCTGTGTGGGGGGGAAACCGGAGGAAACCCACATGGACATGGGGAGAACATGCAAACTCCACACAGAAAGGCTCTCACCAGCCACTGGGCTTGAACCCAGAACCTTCTTGCTGTGAGGCGACCGTGATAACCACTGCACCACCATGCCACCCAGATTCCTCCAAATCAGTAAACCACTTTTTTTTTTTTTTAAATGATGGTTCACTCCCCCCCCCCCCCCCCTTTTTTTTTTCTTTCTCTTTCCTCTCCTTTGTCTGTCTGCTTACCTTGTCTTCAGGTGTAGCTGATCAGTTGCAAACAAATTATGCAAGTGACCTGAGGAGCATCCTGAAGACACTTTTTGAGGTTATGGCAACAAAATGTGAGCAAGGGGACAACGAGAAGCAGAAAAAAGGTGAGCGAGCATCAGAATGAATAAAACCTTATCTGGGTTATGTACCTCATATCACTATGATTTATTAACTGATCTTTTCATTGCAGGACCGAGAGTAGGAAGCGCTGGATTAGAAGATTGTGCCCTTTGTCAAGAGACCATGACCTCATCGGAACTCGCAGCAAAGGCACGGAACGGCCAGTTCGAAGGTCGGTAGTGTGTAATAATCTTCCACCCATCTTCGTGCGTAAGAGGATATTACAGTAGAGTACGAAAGTCTTCCACCGTCGGGAGCCATTGTATTTCATCAGTAATGAAAAAACAATACCAATACATTTTTCTTTGATTTGGATTGCTTCAGTGTGAAATTATGTATTCTTAACTCGATATGTATTCTGTATGTTTTTAAAAATCTCACATTTAACCTTATCTTTAATTATAAATCAAATTCATACACGTGAGGACCTGCAGTTAGGATTAACATTACTATAACAATGAAAACTGGCAAGTACTGTGCAAGTTTAATTAGTGGCTAATATTATATCAGTATGGTAGCTGAACTGCATCTCTCTTATGTTTAGCTCACGTGGTTTATAGTTTATTATTATATATTTTTTTCCTTCCTAGACCCTCCTGAGTGGGTTCCAGATGAAGCCTGTAACTCCTGCATCGCCTGTAAAGCTCCTTTCACGGTCATCCGGAGGAAGCACCACTGTAGGAGCTGTGGAAAGGTACAGTACCACGCACCAGTCATGACGCCCACTCCTACTATGTATTGTTGAACACCTGCATCAAGCTTGATATGTTATGCATAAACGATGCATGTGATGTATAGAGTCTGTGTATGAGCACTGTGTGAGCTCTGTCCTGTCTATTGTAGATCTTCTGCTCCCGCTGCTCTTCACACTCGGCCCCATTACCCCGCTATGGTCAGATGAAGCCTGTGAGAGTGTGCACTCACTGCTACATGTTTCACGTCACACCTTTCTACAGTGACAGGACTAGTGTTTGACTGCATTGCTGCCTTGCACCACCATTACACATGGACACAAGCACATTTACCATGCAGAGAGACGGGAACGTTTAGCAAAAGATGCGCACACCTTTTTATTTTTTCAAGTAAACTGGTCGAGTTTGTGCATGTGCACAGACATATTTATTTAACCTAAAAAAATATACATGTAAATCTGGATACACTACAATATTGGAGATGCAACCCAGAGCAAATAACAAATTAGCTTTGAAGTACTGATTCATAAAGTATCTAAAGTTAATAAACGCTTATTATCAAGCACATTAAGAAATGACGCCAAAGTATTTGCTGTAATTTTCTTAAATAGAGCATGAAGTGATTTGACGGAAGTGAATCGTGATCAGAGGTCCAGTCTTAGGAATTCTCTTTCAGTGATTAGTTAGTTTTTCAAATGTTATTAGTCTTTTTTGCGAATGGGGATTTAATAGTGTTCGAAGTTCAATAGGGCTCAGATTCATTGCTGAATGTAAACCGTGACGAACACGTGAGCAACTGTGACAAGTATAACGACAATAATATTAACATTATTTGCACCATTGATTGTCAATATGTGGTCATCATAACATACTGAAGAATTCTTTTTATTACTATTCAGAAAGTTTTATTTAAGAAAAGATGCTGCTCTCTGTAATATAAAAGTGAGGCTTTAGAATATGGAATGGCTGAAAACAATGTATATACAGTATGCTGAAGTGGTTATGTATCTAATAAATAAGATTCTTCTTTTATGCTTTGAATAGCAATGAATGTGTAACCATATAGATGCGCTTTTTTTTCTATTAGTATTTACAAAACTGGAAAATAATTGCCTTTCACAGCAGTGTCTGATCCCTCAGCTACTCTCTTAGACAAGTCTTTCCTGCCTTTCCTCCAAAAACTTAGTACAATCTGGGATATTTTTTTAGTGTAATCACATGGATTTTGAGCTTTTGCATGCTTCTTAGCAGTTCCTGAGGTGATCACTTCTCTAAGCACACTCATTTGCCCCAATTAAAAAACAGACGTGGGAAAACATGATTTGATTTGGGCATTACACAGTGCTGTAAATCTCTGAGCACTACTTTTGGTAGAAGTGAACAGTCCACCCCCTACCTCATCTGTTCAGCAGATTTCCTCTCAGTATTTTACCATTTAACCTCAGCCGTCTGACTTCCAAAAAAAAAAAAACTTTACAATTATGTGCTTTAAGACACCACTTCATTGCCCCAGCATTTAGTGTCTTTATAATTTCCACATTTTCTTTTTCTAACTAATGGGAAAATGCACTTTTTTACTTTTTGTGCTTGACTCTTTAGCTGTCAAATATAATCATAATTGTCATTATCAGCAAGCTGTTACAATCTTATGTCCATAATTAATTTTATTAGATCTTTACATATGGAATTTGCTATATGTATTCTTCTTTAGTGTAAATACACAGGTGATTTTATAGAAAATTGTGCACTGATTTGGTCGAGGAATATCGAGAAATAATCTGAAATCACTTCGAGTGTCTCGGCAAAATGGCGGCCAATCGTTTTGTCACTTTAATTGAGAGAGAATTACAAATTATGAGAGAAAATGCTGTTTCTAAAAGCACTAAAGATGCTACGAAGTTTGCTCTAAAACTATTCAAGTGTAAGGTGGAATTGAGCTTTTTTATTTATTTCAAAACAAAGTATTTTATGTGAGTCGGCATAGATAAGTGACAAGTATGCGTGCATTACATTAGCATGCTGCTTTTGAAGTTTGAAATAAATTATATATTTTTTTTGAATATGATTTTTTTTTTTTAACATAATCACCTGTGTATTTTTACTGAAACAATTATCTACTTAAGGCTCAGTGAATATCAGTGAATGATTGTTCATAAGTTAACTGTCTATAAATTACAATGCTATCCATGTTTATCCCATTGGTTCTGAACAAAACTAATTTTTTGTTTGCAAACACTTTACTTTGAGAGCATTCCTTTATAAGAAACTTTTTTTTTTTTTTAAATTCTAGTTCATACAGTTGCCTTCTTGTTCTTCACTCTTTAAGAGTTTACCTCATTGCCTATACCTCTGTGCTTATATAAAGCTTTGAGATTTGACCAAGTTACAGAAGTGGGAACACACTAGGATATTAGTATTCACATCAGTGTTTCAGATTCTGTTAACAATTCCACATTATATTTGAGATTTAATACGCCTAATTCTGTAATGCTTACGTAACGTTAACAGTACATATGCTCACTATAAACAGCCCACATTAGCTCTTGAATTTGTCCTGCTATTTTAGACATCATTTCTGGTATCCTCAATGTTTGAGGTCCTCTAAGAGCAGTACTCGGTGTACGTAGTACATCAGTGTCTGCTAACTCAAAGCTTTAAAATGTAGTACCTCTCAACTGCTCAGTCCTTATGCTTATATTATTTTATTAGTTATTAATTTTCATTTTTTGTTGTTCCCACGCACGGGCAACCAGTTGTCTGCTAATGGAGTCCATGGGAACAAACTGTTGCTAAAATATTGCATACAGTTGTTTGTGTTGCAACTATGGCATTAGGAAGCTTATGTTTTCTAGACTCAAAGATGTAAAAGACTGCACATTTAAAACTCTTTTGATAACCGTATACTAGGTTCCCTTATGATATTGCTTCCTTTCGAATGTTAATGCTGCGCTTCAGGACTATGACTGTATTTTGCCATGATGCTAGGGAACAGTTAATCTTTCAAGATTTAAACACTTAAATTTAAAAATGCAAACCAACAACAAAAGTTGAGATCTTCCCATGGTAGGCTTTTTTTTTCCCCTTTGCAAATCTAGCTATTGACCTGGTGTGTAAAAAGTTTTTTAAATTTTACCTGCCACCAATCCTCAGGCCTCAATAATTGTGCAGTTCTTTTGCATTTCAAGTAAAAAAAAAAATTATTTTACAAAGAACAAAAATGATAATATATAAATGTACAAATAAGGGTTTTTTTTCCTGTATAAATGATCTCTGAGAATTGTACACCATATTTATTCAAAGCTTGTTTTTATTTTATAATGGCTGTTTCAATTCAATAAGACATAAAGGAGAGCTTTTCAAAGTCTTAAATTGAGTATTTGTCATGCAAATGAAAGTAATAAATGACATTTTTCCTTTAAAAAATAAGCTTGTCCTTTTTTTCCCCATCCTGTATCAGTTTGGGGATGTTCATTATTATATACATTTGAGGAGGTCATGCTGTGTTCGGTTGAAAACTTGGTTTGAAATTGTGTTTATCGCTCCTGTTAAGTTCTCATCTTGTAATTTCTCTTTTACACAAAGTGATTTGGCTGTTTGTGTTGCTTTGAAAATGACTATTTTTTCCCCCCCATATGAACACACCATATAATTTCATCTTCATTAATGTCTACTTGACTAAACATTTAACCATAAAAATGGCCCAGTAGAAACTATAAATCTCTGATGTTGAAAAAATGCTATTGGTATGAGGACATGAAACGTGCTGGGTGCTGCACATAACTGACTTGACAGCATGGTGGTTTGGTACAGCATGCTATCTCTGGTTGTCATGGTAACATTTGTTGTATCTGCATTGGCAAAGGTCTTCAGTATCTAAAAATAAACGCTGTTTCATTACAAGCACAGAGCCACTGCAGAAGGATGCCTGTTACAGACATGCTGGAGATATTTGCTTCATTGGTGTGCTGATTGAAGGAGGTGCCAGTGAAATGACTGACCTCTGTGGTTCAGATACAGAACGAGTATGCGTCAAGGAAAGAGTGAAAACAGTCAGCACCAGTAAGTCTTCTCTAGTAGGTTAGTGATGGTTTTTTTTGCTGAATTGGTTTCTGCATGCTCTCGGTATTGATTGCCATCCCTCCATCCATCCTGCCTTTAGAAGCTGCGACTCACTGTGGAGCGGATGAGATTACAGAAGACCGGAGCTTTAGTCTCTGTGCCACGAAGCAGCAGCTACTGCAGAAATGAGTCTCCATGATGGACGAATGACCAGCAATGGTGAAGCAGGTTTGGAAGCCATCAAGGTGCAGGATCCCTCAACCCCAACTAGGAAACCTCAATCTGTGAGTCAAAACCTTTTGTAAAATGGGGATAAAGCATCCATTAATATTTTATGTTTTTTTTTTCAGGATATGCAGGGTAATGGATTATTAAAACGCCTCCATCATTTTTGGTGGGTTTGACCAGTTATTTTCAGGCAACAATTACATTAAAAATGTTACTTCATGCCGTGTGTTTACAGTGAGCATTCTTGGTCATTGTGGGTTGTGTGGTGGCCGGACATACTTGATGATAATGTCTTACAAATTTAGCTCTACTTACTGCAGGATACAGAACAGGCGCAGCAATGCAACGGGTGCAAACACAAACACGTCGTAGGCTACTGAACAGCAACAGGCACAGTACTAGAATCACAGAGTAATGATAGTCTACTAGTCATGATGGTAAACGGTGTTAGGACTGTATATAGGCTGTTAATGAAAATGAAGAAAATGCAGAGCTCTTTACACTATGACGTGGACGAATATGCTGTACTACGACATTACATGGTGCTGTTGATGATATACAAAATCTGTCGTTAGTGTAAGAAACGACTGTCCTTCAATATCTACACAGGAAATTCAACAGACACACTTCACTACTGTAGTGGATAAACAGGCCCTGAGAAACAAAAAGTAGAAATGGTCATGCTCTGTGTCAATTCTTCAAATACTGGATTGAAGCAAATTTATTAGTTATTCTTATTCAATGATATAACACTAGTAAACATTTATCGACATTTCACTGCCTCCAATTAATCTACTTGTCTAGTATATATCACCACATGCAAAGTATCAAAATATTTATCTTTTTAAATATGGAATTTATCTGAAATCTGCTATTATGTTGAAGTGGAACAGGGTGAGGTTTAATATTACTGTTACACTAAATCTGAATTATTCATAACCCACATTTAGTCCTTTTACTGTCATTTAGTCTGCTGTGTCAGGCAAACTTACAGAATACATTTAATTTAAGTCAGTTGTATTTAACTGTATAGCGCTTTAAACAATAGACTTTGTCACAAACCAGTTTTATAGAAATTTGGATGTACTGCAGATTTAGAGCGAAGCTCTATACTTAAGAGAATATGGTAATGCATCGAACTAATTTTTGATGGCTTTTGCAGCCGTAGGGCATCCATACATGCGTGTACCACCACAGGGAACCCGATCACAAGTGCAAGGCAACATATCTCAAACACTTTCCCACTGGACAACGAAATTTGTATCGTTATTTACATAAGATATCCAGCAATTATTTTTAATTAGCTTTTTTTTGTAAATAACCTGGAATTATTTACGAACACATTTTACAGAAAATATTCATGACCATTTCATATAAAACGAGTTAAAACATTAGTCCACTAGCTTATTGGACAGTTGACAGTTGTAACCAGACGACTATTTGACATATTCAGTTTGAAATATCAAGGCTGCAGTTCTAACCTTCAGAGCTCATACACTGCATTTGGTTGAGGAGTGTGTTTTCCAATAGGGTTTTTTTTCCCCGAAGGTTTTTCTCCTACTGGTTGTTTCATAGCAGGCAATGTGTCTTTGCATTGTATGCTTTTAATTTTTTTTTTTTAAAATAACCTGAATGAGTTCTTATTTGGGTGGCACGGTGGTGTAGTGGTTAGCGCTGTCGCCTCACAGCAAGAAGGTCCGGGTTTGAGCCCCGTGGCCAGCGAGGGCCTTTCTGTGCGGAGTTTGCATGTTCTCCCCGTGTCTGCGTGGGTTTCCTCTGGGTGCTCCGGTTTCCCCCACAGTCCAAAGACATGCAGGTTAGGTTAACTGGTGACTCTAAATTGACTGTAGGTGTGAATGTGAATGGTTGTCTGTGTCTATGTGTCAGCCCTGTGTTGACCTGGCGACTTGTCCAGGGTGTACCCCGCCTTTCGCCCGTAGTCAGCTGGGATAGGCTCCAGCTTGCCTGCGACCCTGTAGAACAGGATAAAGCGGCTAGAGATAATGAGATGAGATGAGTTCTTATTCTCCACACTTGTGTAAACACAATTATTGTATAGTTCAGTAGCAATTCTGAGCATCTTTCCTTAGTTGTAGATAATCTAAGACTACCACGGATCGATCTTGATTAGTTCTTATGTCTGATAATATTGGCCCGTAATGATATAGTAATGATGTAACGTGAAAGCACTGGTTCACTGCTGTCCACCAGGCACCCAGCAGAATCACACCATAATAAATGTGGTGGTGTTCTTTCTGGTGTATGTGGTGTCAAAGAAAGGAATAAACCTGTATTCGTAACTGTGATGCGTATGTCATTCTTGGTATCACTGTCATAAGACAGTAAAGCAAGCTATCAACGTGAAATATACTACACTACACAGTTCGATGGTTCATATCACAGGCGATTGCTCTAAGACAACGAGGGAGGCTCAGCCTCCTCTAAAAATGACGAACATTGTGTAGGATGAATTGCGCTAGGCTTATGTTATAGCCGACCTTATAACATTGCTATTTCAGATCCAGAATCATAGAAATATATGTGCTCAACCCAACTACAGTGCGAAATCATTCCGTTATAACTTTCCCCAGTTCGCCTAACGTGTGCGTGAGTTTTTTCCCCTCGTGACAGTGCGATGCAGCCCAGCCTCAGTGGACTTCAATGGCATTTGGGAGCTATGCGCTTTTCAATATCAAAATGCAAGACGGTTATTGGACAAATACTGCGAAAACGTCCGCCCACGGACTCCCAGCCTCACAGTGGGAGGGACATGGCAAAGCTTTCCGCGAGGAGACTGGTGATTGGTGAAAGCGGCCGGATATTTTCTTTGATTGACAGCTCGTTTCAAATATAGACAGGCAGCAGTGAATTTCAGTTCAGTCCCATGCGGATTCGCAAGTGCTGTGGTGTATTGTAAGAGATCAGCTTACATTTTGATTTCATTCATTACATATGGTTTCTACCAGCTTTTTTAGTTTATATATATTGTCATTGTAAATAAAGTGTAAATATAGTGTTGTCAAGTTTGCTATCTTAGTTCCAGAAATTTCGTTTATTTGAGTGACTGAACTTGAGGGGGCTAGTCAGCTAGCAAGAAAGCTGCGCATGGATGCCAAGCATTGTTGATTTAATTTTGGCAAAGCCATTTGCCAGTCTTCCTTTCGAGGAAAAAATTAAAGAGCAGGGTAGACCAACACCTCAAATTGACTTGGTGAAAAAGGTCGGGAATAATACTCGTTCCTTTCAGCTCTCCTGGTACGAGAAAGTGAATTGGCTAATAGCAAGTGACCCACATCAACAACAGTAAATAGGCTACTTTAGTAATATGTCATGGATGGACCAAAAATATAGAATCTATTTTAAATGTTTATGCTGAGTCTATTATATTGGAATATATATTTTTCTGGATATGAATTAAACACAGCTACAATTTGGAAAACATTTTTAAACAAAAACACAGCTGAGAACATTTCACACTACAGACCTGGATTAAAAGTGAAGGGTTGTCAAAATTGTCAGTAAAACATTTCTCAGTCAAAATAAGTAAAATATAGGGAAAGTGTCATTGAATGAAATGTGTGGCACCCAGCTCTATGTTTGGCTCCCCAAGGTCAGTGCTTGTGCCTATTCCAGAACACTCTGCTGTTACTGCTGAGGTTCCTGACAAAGAGCTGCTTTCAATAATGATCAATTTTTAAACAACATGCCACAATTTTAAAATATAAAATGCTAAAATATACCCCCCCCCCCCCCCCCCCAACACCACCATCATGTATATTGGACAGTAGGCTAATGGGCCAAAAGAACCTGTTCTTTCACAGTTTGTGACCCTGCCAACAATCAGCCAGATCAGAGGCAAGAGTATGGGCAAAATTGATGTTTTTTCTTTTAAAATCTGGAAATATCGTAACCGACCAGCCTCCCCTGTTTGAAAGACTACCAGCCGCCACTGGTTCATATGCTATAATATTATTATTGTAAATATTTTGCTCATACACTCATCGGGAGCTCCTCTTTTAGGCAGTGCCTAAATATCTATCTTATTTAGATCCCTAACGAACAAGGCAAGGAAGCTTTCCGAGACCACATTGAGAGCCCATTTTTCTTGCTTCCAACACACCAACTTTGAGAACTAACTGTTCACTTGCCACCGAATAAAGCCAACCCCTTGACAGGTGCTACTGTAATGAGAATCAATGTAAGTGGACTTAATGTTATATCTGATTTGGTGTATTCTGTGATGCTCTTTTGGATCATTTTGATCAGCATTTGAGTATATTTTGTAAAACTCTAAGTGTCTGCATGTTTTCTTGTTAGATTTCATGTACAGTTGTATTGTAGATTTATATTTTGATCGCTAATGAACAAGCCAAGGATGCTCCATGAGAACACTGAGAGGTACCAAACTCAAAAGGGAGCCCATTCTTTTTTGGATGACACTGTATAGTCGATTTATAAATCATTATTCCTCCATAACTGTATACTATTACATGTGTAAGTGTGTTGAACTTGTGTTTAATATGAGCATGTTGTGCATAGACATCTTGGGAAAACACAGGACAGTCTTTATGATTACAGCAGTTTGTAGGTACAGTATCCAGTTGAGATTATCACCTAAATCAAGGGTGAGACTTGTGCATAAACTGTTTGTTTGTGAAATGCACATCTTTAGGATTGACATAAAATCACAGAAATAATATTTTACATTGTTAAACTATCATTATCACATTTATTTATTTATTTTTTCTGTGTTCAGCCCAAGCCTGAAAATGCCATCACCATTGCTGTGTCATCGCGTGTCCTCTTCAGCATGGACCTGGAGCAACAGATCTTTGAACAGAAGGGTATGGAGGAGTACCTGAAGTACCAGATTGAACATGAGACTGAACCATTTGCACCAGGACCTGCTTTCCCCTTTATTAAGGTCCAGATCAAAGTCTACAATCACTCACAATGCTGTCCACATTAGTTTTACAAAACGTCATCGAACCGTCTCACAAAATACTTTTTAAGTTGATTTTCCCAGTGAAATGAGGAGATATGACACAGATGCCATAATGTGTCCCTTTTGTGTGTCTCCTGCAGGCCCTGGAAGCGGTCAATGTGCAGCTGAGACAACTTTATCCAGACAGCGAAGAGCTCTTTGATGTTGTGCTGATGACTAACCATCACGCTAATGTTGGGCTCAGACTCATTAACTCAATCAACTATCACAGTAAGTGGAGAGCTAAAGGCAGTGGTGGACAGGATGTCCAACATCTCACTGCTGTCCACTGAACTGGCTGTTTATTTCTACAATATTGACTGTGATGGCTGAAGGCATGGGGGATGGTGTGTAATGGAGAGGGGGCTCTAAACATGCTCACATCTCTTACATTTTAATTAGATGGCTGCTTTTGAAACTCTCCTTTTTAGCTTAACACTACAACACAACATTGGACTCTGTTTAATTGTCAATAAAATGAAATTCTTTCTGTCTCTCTTAGAGTTGTTCATCGAGCGCTTCTGTATGACTGGAGGTAATAGTCCAATTGGGTATCTGAAAGCCTATCACACCAACTTATACCTGTCTGCTGATTCAAAGAAAGTGATGGAGGCCTTAGAGGAAGGTAAGAATAGAAACTAAAAATTTAGATTTTCCATCTGAAAAAATAGTTGTGACGGAGATTTCGTCTCTTATGGTCACGAAGGGATTGCGGCAGCCACCATCTTCAAACCAGAGAAAACAGCGGAGGTGTTGGAGACGCAGCTGCGAGTGGCCTTTGATGGAGATGCAGTGCTGTTCTCGGACGAGTCGGAAAGAATCTTTAAAACGCACGGCCTGGATAAATTTTTTGAACATGAGAAGACCTATGAAAACAAGCCACTTGATCATGTAAGACAGTTGCAGCACATAGAAATATGAAGCATTATAATGAATTATACCATAGTGCTGTTGAATTCTTGAGTCCTATTGGTCAGGAGGTGATTAAATTTCCATCACAGCATGGAGCTGACAGTAGTTCTGGCTCCAAGGCAAATCACAGGTTTATATTAATTTGCTCTTTACAATTATGTTACTGTAGTAATAATCACAACTTACACAGGGACATGTACGGTGGACAATCTACTACATAAATGGATTTTAAAATGCATGTAGTTGAAATTGTCAAGTTTTTTGTGAGATGTTTATTTAGCCTTTTGCTATAAAACTAACGATAAATGGATAAAGTAAAATGTTTTATTCTTTCATAGATGAGAAAATTGTAATTGCTGTCAAATAGCTGTGGTATAAGAGGTTATACCCTGTTATTGGGATTTAATCAGCTTTGAAGTGGTTCCTCCATACCGTATCACCCCATCATTGATTATTTTCCTATTATAGGATGCACTTTTGCCCTGTGATGACCTGGTGACTTGTCCAGGGTGTACCCTGCCTTTCGCCCGTAGTCAGCTGGGATAGGCTCCAGCTCGCCTGCGACCCTGTAGAACAGGATAAAGCGGCTAGAGATAATGAGATGAGATGATGCACTTTTTTTAATATAAACACATCTACAGTTTTGTTTCTGTTGGCTATTTACTGAACCATATTTACTGCAAATTCAAAAAGAAGCTCAACTATGTCTTTGCTTTATAGGGTCCACTGAAAGGATTCTTGGAGGCTTTAGGAAAACTGCAAAAGAAATTCTCTGCCAAAGGCCAGCGTATGGACTGTCCCATCCGCACCTACCTTGTGACTGCTCGCAGTGCAGCTAGTTCAGGTACACGTGCCCTGAAGACCCTCCGTTCTTGGGGCCTAGAGACAGATGAAGCCCTTTTCTTGGCTGGAGCACCCAAGGGCCCTATGCTGGCAAAAATCAAGCCTCACATTTTTTTCGATGATCAAATGTTCCATATTGAAGGGGCTGCAGAGTTGGGAACTGTGGCAGCTCATGTTCCCTATGGAGTCGCCCAAAAAGTGCCAACAAAGAAACCAAATGAGAGAAGAGAATTTAATAAAATAAAATGAACAGCATTACTTACTAGTATGAAATATGTGTTGTGTTGACGCATTTTGTTTGCGGTTTGTGCCTACATTGAATGTTCATCAGTGTCCTGAGAGCGTCCAGAGCGTCCTGTACATCAATGTGTGTACAGAGTGTCTGTCTAGAATTTAACATCTGCAAACTGAAATCAGGTGAAGTTAAAGATCAAGAGGATCAAGCCATATATATATGTTTTGCTGGCTGATTTAAATAGAGTGAATTTATTATAGTAAGGGATTGTAATGGATGTATTGGATGTGCCTTTCAGGTACTATGCAGTTGTTCAGAGAAACAGTCTGTGCCTTTTATCTTATAAATGAAAATGACTCCTTGCATTTTAAGTGTTGGTTGTTGATAGAGTATCAGTCGATGGAACAGAGAGATCGTCCCAGTACCTGCATCGTAATGCTGGAAGTTCTCAGTTTTTGTTCAACAGTCATAAAGTATTACCAGAGGTGGACAGTAACAAAGTACATTTACTTAAGTACACTTTTTGAGTATCTGTACTTTACTTGAGTATAATTTTTTTTTTTGGAAGCTTAGGAGTTTAACTTCACTACATTTGAAAGATAAATATCGCACTTTTCACCCCACTACATTTCTATCAAGGTCCTCGTTACTCTTTACTATGAAGCAGCTTTGAAAGTGGGTGTTTTCTTTTCTAAAACGTGCTTGTTTTTTTTCCCCAGGTGACACTGAGACAGACTATCAGTAATCACTAGGGTCACGTCACGTCCATAGACTGTATAAACTCAAGTTCAATTATTTCTCAGCAGCATTATTTGAACACGATCAGTTGATGGCAGAATGGAAGGAGGCGGTTCTTCTGGGGAATGCGCACACACCCATGGCCCATGAACCCATGTTTCAGTTTTCTAAAAGGATTAAAGATTCATTTCATTTTAAATGTTTGCTTTGTTTTCCAAAAACAAACCACATCACGGCCAACAAAAACTCACCGTCCAACCTGCGGAAGCAGATTGAGGTATACAAACGTTTTATTCCAAGAGAAAGATTGTAGTGAGGTTGTCTGTGCTTTTAGAGCTAGCGATAACGTTGCAAACATAGCTATGCAGTCTGGTTAGTCACGTGACTTTCTATGGATTTGCCTGCCAAGTTGCCATAGCCTTGTTCACGGCTAATGTTGACACATAGCTAGTTAATGTTAGTTAGCATGTAAAAATAGAGTTAGGCTAACATGAATAACGTTAACTTATCTGAAGTCCTTTCAGAAATATGTTTTAGCATAATCTTGCCAAATAAACAGAATGTCAATCTTTCTTTTCTAGTAACTTTAGCTACCCAATATGATTTTGAGTTTGAAAAGAGTTTGCTAGCATGTCAGGTGGAGCTTCACTGACTAGCTAGCTTAACATTAAACCACCATGATGCGCAGCATGTGTTCATTTTGTGAATTCATATTTCTGTCTTTTGGTAGCAGCATTAGGTTTTGTAAGCGTTGTGGCAATAATACAACGATGCATTGACAGAAAATGTACTTTTAATACTTAAGTACTTGCTTTTAAAAATACTTAAGTAAAAATTTGACTGGAGAACTTTCACTTGTATCGGAGTAACATTTGACCAGTGGGATCTGTACTTTGACTTAAGTAATGAAGTTGGGTATTTTGTCCACCTCTGAGTATTACCTGTGTGATATGTAAATTGTTTGACTTTTATGTCTATTAGATTATTCTGTGATGCTCTTTTGGATAATTTTAATAAGCATGTGAGTATATTTGTAAAAACTGTCTGCATGTTTTATTATGAGATTTCATATGTCAAATTTTGTTCCTATGATGTACAATTGCTCCACTGTTGTAACAAAAATTTAACCCTCTGAAAGATTTACCAATTGCTGTAACCCATAAGTAGAGGCCAAAAAAAAAAAAAAAAGGTTTACGATGGTGTTTATTTCCAGCCACGTTTGTAGCCAGTACTCTCCACTTTTGTAGGTAGATGGTAGGGAATAGTGATTTCTAAAAATTATACATTTTTATAAGCCAGGACAGAATCCAAAAAAAGTACAGGTCTACTGGTGATTAGTTTACATTATTAAAAATACTTCTGTATGTGCATAAAGAAACACTTTATAATATATAGCCTTAATATAATATATATCTGAGACTATATAATACAAGTTAAAACTTTATTTTTGTAAAAAAAAAAATGTTCTAATTCACCTTAGCATTATTCTGTTTGTGGCATACCGTATTTGCTTTTTTTAAAAATTAGTTTGTTTTTAAATAGCTACACTTTTGATATTTGTGTATTGATGAGTAATTCCTATATACCTCCAACAACATTCCATATTTATTCGTTTTGCATTCATTTCCCGATTTATGTTGGCTATGCACACTATATGGCCAAAAGTTTGTGGACATCTGACCAATCACACACAATTGTCTTTGTATGCTTGTAGCACTACACATTCCCTTCACTAGAACTAAGAAACCTAAACATGTTCCAGCATGGCAATGCCCCTGTGCACAAAGTGAGCGCTATGAAGACATGGTTTGCCAAAGTTAGAGTGGAAGAACTTCGGTGGCCTGCACAGAGCCCTGACCTCAACCCCATTATCGTGTATCTCGTATATTCAATCTTTGGGATGAATCGGAACACCAACTGCACCCCAGGCCTCCTCACCTGACATCAGTGCCTGACCTCAGTAATGCTCTTGTGGTTGAATGGGCAAATCCCTATGCTCCAAAATCTCATGAAAAGACTTCCCTGAAAAGTGTAGATTATTATAACAGCAAAGGAGGGGGAGGTGGGGGTCTAAATTTGGAATGAGATGTTCAACAAGGATATATGTATGGGTGTGATTGGTCAGGTGTCAATACATATTTAGCATTTATTCAAGTGCAGGTGCAACACTAGATAGGAGGTATTTTCTCTATGCTAGTGGTGTTGTCCCCCAGTGGACAGTGACAGCAGGGCTGTAAATATTTTAAGTGTGAAATAATCATGATGTGTATTATTCGTCAAATGTAAATATCATAATTTAAATATAATTGTTTATCATTTTAGCAAGTTTTTAAATAACTATTTAAAATATTTAAGATTCCACTTCACTCTCCATGTTCCCGGATGGACTCTGGATGCACCGTGACCCTGTAGGCCTACAGGAAAATGGTTACTGAAGATGAGTGAATGACCTTGGCTAACAGAGATACAGAATTAATTATGCATTTGTCCCTGGAAAATCCTTGAGTCAATTATTTGGACATGTCAATCCTGAGCTCAGCTTAGTGTGTATGTAGAGTTTCACATGTTCTCCCAGTGTTTGTGTGGGTTTCCTCCAGGTTTTCACAGATTCACCAAACATGCAGTTAGGTGGATTTGTTATGCTAAATTGCCCCAGGTGTGAATAATGCCCTGCAATGTACCTGCATCTGATCTGGAGTGAATTAGTTACCGGGATAGGTTTTGGGTCCACCATGACCCTGGCCAGGATGAAGCAGTTATTGAAAATGAATGAATGAATATTTTATCAATGTTTTTCTTCTCAGGAAAAGTCTTTGTCACATACACTGTTAGAAATAGGGGTACAGTAGGAGTCCATTTCTGTCCCCCAAGGTACAGTCTACACTAATGTACTCCCTATGGTTCATTATTAGACCTCAAGGTAACTTTGTGTGCCTTTTTAGGGCCAAAAAAGTACATATATGTTCCCAAGCAGTATATAAAGGGTACTGCCCCAGTGACAAGCCATTGTCCCCTTAAAGGTACAATTTTAATATCCCAGCTTGTTAGGAAGTTGGGATAAGAGCAATATCAGCTATGGGGTCAGCCATGATACACCACCCCTGGAGCAGAGAGGGCCCAACAGTGGCAGCTTGGCAGTGCTGGGGCTTGAATCCTCACCCTTCTGATCAGTAACCCAGGGCCAACTCATGTTTTGAGCTTTATTTCTGAGTTTGCTTTTTTTTTATTTACTCCTTACCAAAAAGAGCTCGTTGGGTTTACACCAAACTGACAGTATATCAGTAAGAAAAAGTAAACAGACTTTCTAAAGATATTTCCCTGTCAGAGAGGGTTCCAGACTAAAATAGACCTACCATTCAGTTTAAATGCAGTGCACCACTCATTTGACTGCATACCAATTATTTCAGTGATTTTCAAGTTATTCTAACTGAAAAGTGTGGTTTGCGGTCTGCAGTCCCAACACTACATCCCTAATCAGAGGTGAATCAGAAGTACAGTGGTGCTTGAAAGTTTGTGAACCCTTTAGAATTGTCTATATTTCTGCATACATATGACCTAAAACATTTTCACACAAGTCCTAAAAGTAGATAAAGAGAACCCAGTTAAACAAATGAGACAAAAATATTATACGTGGTCATTTATTTATTGAGGAAAATGATCCAATATTACATATCTGTGAGGGGCAAAAGTATGTCAACCTCTAGGATTAGCAGTTAATTTGAAGGTGAAATTAGAGTTGGGTGTTTTCAATCAATGGGATGACAATCAGGTGTGAGTGGGCACCCTGTTTTATTTAAAGAACAGGGATCCATCAAAGTCTGATCTTCACAACACGTTTGTGGAAGTGTATCATGACATGAACAAAGGAGATTTCTGAGGACCTCAGAAAAAGCGTTGTTGATGCTCATCAGGCTGGAAAAGGTTACAAAACCATCTCTAAAGAGTTTGGACTCCACCAATCCA
Organism: Neoarius graeffei; assembly: GCF_027579695.1. Classification (NCBI taxonomy): domain Eukaryota; kingdom Metazoa; phylum Chordata; class Actinopteri; order Siluriformes; family Ariidae; genus Neoarius; species Neoarius graeffei. The sequence goes on from NC_083579.1 coordinate 54,181,822, forward strand.
CAGTCAGACAAATGGAGGAAATTCAAGACTATTGTTACCCTCCCCAAAAGTGGCCGAACAACAAAGATCACTCCAAGAGTAAGGCGTGTAATAGTCAGGCGTGTAATAGTCAGCGAGGTCACAAAGGACCCCAGGGTAACTTCTAAGCAACTGAAGGCCCCTTTCACATTGGCTAATGTTCATGAGTCCACCATCAGGAGAACACTGAACAACAATGGTGTGCATGGCAGGGTTGAAAGGAGAAAGCCACTGCTCTCCAAAAAGAACATTGCTGCTCATCTGCAATTTGCTAAAGATCATGTGGACAAGCCAGAAGGCTTTTAGAAAAATGTTCTGTGGATGGATGAGAACAAAATATAACTTTTTAGTTTAAATGAGAAGCATTATGTTTGGAGAAAGGCAAATGCTGCATTCCAGCATAAGAACTTTATCCCATCTGTGAAACATGGTGGTGGTAGTATCATGGTTTGGGCCTGTTTTGCTGCATCTGGGCCAGGATGGCTTGCCATCATTGATGGAACAATGAATTCTGAATTATACCAGCGAATTCTAAAGGAAAATGTCAGGACATCTGTCCATGAACTGAATCTCAAGACATGGTGGGTAATGCAGCAAGACAACGACCCTAAGCACACAAGTCGTTCTACCAAAGAATGGTTAAAGAAGAATAAAGTTAATGCTTTGGAATGGCCAAGTCAAAGTCCTGACCTTAATCCAATCGAAATGTTGTGGAAGGACCTGAAGCGAGCAGTTCATGTGAGGAAACCCACCAACATCCCAGAGCTGAAGCTGTTCTGTACAGAGGAATGGGCTAAAATTCCTCCAAGCCGGTGTGCAGGACTGATCAACAGTTACCGGAAATGTTTAGTTCCAGTTATTGCTGCACAAGGGAGTCACACCAGATACTGAAAGCAAAGGTTCACATACTTTTGCCACTCACAGATATGTAATATTGGATCATTTTCCTTCATAAATAAATGACCAAGTATAATATTTTTGTCTCATTTGTTTAACTGGGTTCTCTTTATCTACTTTTAGGACTTGTGTGAAAATCTGATGATGTTTTAGGTCATATTTATGCACAAATATAGACAATTCTACAGGGTTCACAAACTTTCAAGCACCACTGTAAACTCTCAACCCAGAAACATGGGCGTGGTTTTACATGAATGGGCGGGATATTTACATTGTAGGCGGGGTCTAGCTCCAGTTGTGAAAATCAGCTTGTTCTGCCTTGCTCACACGCTTGTGCTCGGTTTGTGGTTTAAAGCCTTCTGTGTTGAGTGCAGTGTGTGGAGGCTGGTTTTAGTTCTCATTAAAAAAACCCTTCTGTTTATTTTTTTTTTTTACCTTATTAGTCATTTGTCATAAGACATTATTGAGGAAGAGCAGAGTGACGAAGCCGGTTTTATTTCCCTTTTGAATATTCAGTCATGATTTATCTAAGATAAGTCAGATATTGTGACTGGTTCAGGAATCACTGAAACATGGCACTTTGGGGAGTCCAGACTGTTGTCGTGGCACTGGCATGTGTTTTGGGTGAGTCCAGACGCTGTAATCACTGTATTTAGTATTATTAGTGGACCATGTGTCCTCTGACTGACAGTTTTCAGTGGTGTTTACATGTGATTTGTGTCAGTTCATCCTATACAGTTAGAGTATGTGATTATACTCAGGGTTTATTGGGCCACCAGGTCATAAACTTCTTCTAATCCATCATAAACTTGTGTGCTGTCTAGTACTCTGTCAGATAGGAGAGGAAAGTCTCTGACATTTATGTTTAGAAAGATTGAAACATATCTAATGTTTTCTCCTTGAAAATAAAGGGTTTTTTTTCCAAAACAAAAATGATCTGATGTGATCTGTTGTCCAAAGGAGTTCAAGTGTTAATTAGACCCAGGAGTGTGATGATGAGCAGCTTTTCCCCTGCTCACTGTTGAGCACATTTCATCATGGAAATGAAAAATGCAAATAAAATGTATTCAGGGAACACCGGAATTGCACACTTCTTTCACTTCTCCCTGCATCTTTGGACTGTGTTGAAGTCATAAGACCAGGAATAAGTGCATATGTACCACATGCTTAATGTGATTACTTGCACAAAAAGGACTCTGTTTCCATCTCAGTTCCCTCAGTACACATCCGTTTATTAATTTCTCAAAGTAAAGCAATTTTAATGATTTCAAAAATGGCTTTTAAAAAAAATTGCACAAAAAATGTCTGTTGTAAAATGTACGACAAAAAATGTGAATTCATATAGAAATTAAAAATAAATCACAACTGATTGTCATGACTTGATATTTCTTTATATTTAACACTATGTATTTTCTTCAGTGTATAATATAACTATCATCTCATCTCATTATCTCTAGCCGCTTTATCCTGTTCTACAGGGTCGCAGGCAAGCTGGAGCCTATCCCAGCTGACTACGGGCGAAAGGCGGGGTACACCCTGGACAAGTCACCAGGTCATCACAGGGCTGACACATAGACACAGACAACCATTCACACTCACATTCACACCTACGGTCAATTTAGAGTCACCAGTTAACCTAACCTGCATGTTTTTGGACTGTGGGGGAAACCGGAGCACCCGGAGGAAACCCACGCAGACATGGGGAGAACATGCAAACTCCACACAGAAAGGCCCTCGTCGGCCACAGGGCTCGAACCCGGACCTTCTTGCTGTGAGGCGACAGCGCTAACCACTACGCCACCATGCCGCCCAACATGTCCACATCTCATCTCATTATCTCTAGCCGCTTTATCCTGTTCTACAGGGTCGCAGGCAAGCTGGAGCCTATCCCAGCTGACTACGGGTGAAAGGCGGGGTACACCCTGGACAAGTCGCCAGGTCACATGTCCACATGATTAGGATTTTATAATTCAATAGTTCATTTAGCTCACTGCATGATACAAATTAAAGCAATTGAGGTTTGTGGGTCAGCACATAAATTAAATCCGTTAATCTATCCAGGTTAATGAACTGGGTATTATTCTAAACCTTGGCATCTAATTTGATTTGACCTTCTCTATCAGTAAATCATTAAAACAGACATGCACTGAAAACTCTGGAGATCAGACTTAACTGGATGAGTTTCTTTTAGAACAAATAAATCTGTGAGTCTGCTTTGAGAAAGGCTAAAAGAATAATTGACTTATTTACTTTCTGGCCATCATGTAAACCTGGGAAAGTAAATAAGCAGTATTCTGTGTTGGATGTTGATATTGTTGAAGTCGGTTATATAACATTTCTGATGTACCGTATCCTTTCTTTTGTAATGATAGGAGTGGTGAGAAGTCAGACTACCCTCATCCCTGCTGTGACCACCATCACGGTCCGTGAGAATGTGACCACCACCACTCCCATCATGCCCAGTACCACTACATCTGTCTGCTCAATCTTCAACACCTCCAGCTGTGAAGCCTGTGCACCAGGCACCTACTATAACAATGGTGGGTACGGCTTATTTGGACTACATCAGTTGTGTAGGAATTTAGTTGTAGTTTCAGTTATTTAAAAAGCTGCTCGTGTGCCTGTTTATACAGTATGTTATTGTCAGTAATAGTATCACTACTCAGTTTACATGATCCTGACATACTCAAGTATGTGGACACCTGACCATGACATTCACAAGGGTCTTCCACAAAGTTTCAAGCATACAATTGAAAGTTTTTGTATGCTGTAGTATTAATGTTTCCCCTTTATTGGAACTAAGTTGCCTAGCCCATACCTGTTCCAGCATGACAATGCCCCTGTGCACAAAGCGAGATTCATAAAGACACGGTTTGTAGAAGAACTTGTGTGGTCTGCGCAGAGCCTTAACCTCATTTCCACTGAACACTTTTGGAATGAATTGGAATACCAACTGCATGCCAGGCCTCCTCACCTGACATCCATGCCTGATCTCACTAATACTCTCGTGGCTGTTATTAATAACCTCCACTCGTCTAGGAAGGCTTTCCCTAGGTTTTGGAGTGTGGCTGTGGAGATTTGCCCATTCAGCCTCAAGGGCATTAATGAAATCGGGCACTGATGTCAGGTGAGGAGGCCTGGCATGTGGTTTGTGTTCCAGTTCATTCCAAAAGTATTCAGACGTTAGGTGAGGAGGCCTTGGGTGCAGTCGGCGTTCTAGTTCATCCCAAAGGTGTTTGGTGAGGATGACGTCAGGACTCTGTCCAGGTCACTCACGTTGTTCCACATCAATCTTGGCAAAACCATGTCTTTGTTTGTGCCCCTTAGTTCCAGTGAAGGGGAAATCTTAACACTGCAGTATACAAAGACATTGTAGACAATTCTGTATTTCAAATGTCGTGGCAACAATTTGGGGAAGACCCACACATGGATGTGATTGGTCAGGTGTTCACATACTTTCAGTAATATAATGTGACTATAATCATAACTGTTTAGTTGTACTATTATTTTGTAAAAGTAAGAAATATGGAAATAACCTAATTTTAATCAAATTGTTGTACGGTAAGTTTCTAGCACATCTTTATTGTAGAATACAGCAAAACATTTATGAAGGCATTTAAAACATGGCTTATTTATTTGTGTGGGGTTTTTTTTGTTTGTTTGTTTGTTTGTTTATTCTGACAGAGACGTTGCTGTGTTCATGTTGTCCGGAGCCTGGGCTGTGCATTTCCCCCAGAGCCTGTCTTCCCTGCACACCAGGCTTCTACACTAAGTGAGTAATTACTTATCACACAATCATGGCACACATCTACATGCCACATCAAACAGCTGATCTGTGTTTTTCCTGTTCCTCCTGCTCTTCTCAGTCTCACAGGGAGCCCTGTGTGTCAGGCCTGTCCTGCTGGTTCTTATACTAATGAAAGTGGTTCAGTCTCATGTCAGGCCTGTGCACCAGGTAACCATTTAAATATGAACTTACTATGCATTAAAGTGCATATCACGGGTAAATTCAGGAGCAAGATTAATGTAATTCTCCTATTTTATATTAAACTTTGGTCATATATCTGTCACATTTTGCATTTTGTGCAATTTTTTTTTTACCTTGCGCAATACCAGAAAAATTCAGTTGAAATCAAGCCCTTTGAGGCAAATTCGTCCGCCTCTGAAAAAACTTGGCATTTGGATTTCCCGGGAAACATTGATTTTCGGGGTGGCACGGTGGTGTAGTGGTTACCGCTGTCGCCTCACAGCAAGAAGGTCTGGGTTCGAGCCCCGTGCCCGACGAGGGCCTTTCTGTGTGAAGTTTGCATGTTCTCCCCGTGTCCACGTGGGTTTCCCCCGGGTGCTCCGGTTTCCCCCACAGTCCAAAGACATGCAGGTTAGGTTAACTGGTGACTCTAAATTGACCGTAGGTGTGAATGTGAGTGTGAATGGTTGTCCGTGTCTATGTGTCGGCCCTGTGATGACCTGGCGACTTGTCCAGGGTGTACCCCGCCTTTCGCCCGTAGTCAGCTGGGATAGGCTCCAGCTTGCCTGCGACCCTGTAGAACAGGATAAAGCGGCTAGAGATAATGAGATGAGGTGAGATGAAACATTGATTTTCGTGACGTCACGTGCGGGACGCCTCCTTCTGAATCCTACGTCAGCGCTGATTTGTTTATGAGAAAACGACCGTATTATTTACATCCCCGGTGTTGTCTCTGTCGTCTTCACTACTTGAATCATCATCAAATCCAAACAGATGAAGCCCCAATTCTGACATCTCATTATATTCTTCATCCAAAGGTGAAGTAATATTGCGCTAAGGTGCCAATTCCATATTTCAATGCAAAATCGCTAGCTGCTAAATTTGGTCTACACAGGCTGTGCACTGAAACCGTGCAAGCTCTCGTAGCCTGCTGGCGCTTCCGCAGGTGACGTCACGAATCTGGCTCCAGACTCCCTTGGGATTTTTCCAGACGCGTTTTATTTTATTTTTTTCTGCTGTAGACAGCTGGACTTGTGCAAAATTACCCTTCTGGATGAGTGCGTAAAGGGACATCTCTCATCTCATTATCTCTAGCTGTTTTATCCTGTTCTACAGGGTCGCAGGCAAGCTGGAGCCTATTCCAGCTGACTACGGGTGAAAGGTGGGATACACCCTGGACAAGTCGCCAGGTCATCACAGGGCTGACACATAGACACAGACAACCATTCACACTCACACCTACGGTCAATTTAGAGCCACCAGTTAACCTAACCTGCATGTCTTTGGACTGTGGGGGAAACCGGAGCACCCGGAGGAAACCCACGCGGACACGGGGAGAACATGCAAACTCTGCACAGAAAGGCCCTCATCGGCCACGGGGCTCGAACCCGGACCTTCTTGCTGTGAGGCGACAGCGTTAACCACTACACCACCGTGCCGCCTGTAAAGGGATATACTTTCATATTTAAAAAAAAAAAAAAACTAAATTGGTCCAGGATATGCACTTTAAACTCCTCAATCGATTTAACTGCCTTTGGTGATTTACTTAGTATTTACAGTTTACAGTAGCTGTGGAATCAGATTAATTGCTTAGCCCTTATTCATAAAGCGTAAAAGCATACATATGCACTTTTTTTTTTTTTTTTTATATTGTAGGTTTTTATACATCCAGACCGAATGCTACTGTTTGTAACCCATGTCCCGAGGGCACTTACTGCAAGTAAGCTGTGCACCTGGCTACTGTTTTTCATTGATAATTTGGCAAAGGCTTATGTTCCTGTAAATGTAAGCATATACAGTCAAATATAATCAGCTTCTATTGTATTTGTAAATCTATAAAATATAGCCTGATTTATTTGTACAGTACCAGTCAAATGTTTGGACTCACCTACTCATTCATAGGTTTCTCTGTATTTTGACTGTTTTCTACATTGTACAACAATGCTGAAGGCATCACAGCTATGAAATAACATATGGAACATATCTGGAACTATTTTGGTAAAAAGTGTTAAACAAAATACATTTCATGTTTTAGATTCTTCAAAGTAGCCAGCATTTACTTTGACGCTTTGCACACTTGGCATTATCTTAACCAGCTTCATGAGAGAGTCACCTGGAATGCTTTTCAGTTAACGGGTGTGCCTTGTCAAAAGTTAATTAGTGCAATTCCTTACCTTCTTAATGTGTTTGAAATCAAATAGTAAATAATAAAAACACAGTAAATAGCCCAATTCCACAACTGTAGTAATCCATATTATGTCAAGAACTGCTCAACTAAGTAAAGAGAAACGACATCTATCATTACTTTAAGACATGAAATGTCTTAAATAAAAAAAGATAAATAATAATTGAATTAGAAGGTGTGTCAAACGTTTGACTGGTACTACGTATATACAGTACACTTTTCAACATGATGGCAGACAACAGAGCGACAGTGACACTGAATTCCAGCACTATTCACTACAGGTTTTTTTTTTTTTTTTTTTTTTTTTTTTTTAAACCCTTGAGCTTACACTGGCTAAAGAGCAGTCACATGTTTCTTATCCTGGGATTTTAATCAAAGCCACAGTAAAGGCTGCAAGTCATTTATTTTCTTCTGTAAGGTCCTGTACCACAGTCTGTAGACCTCATGTCAATATCACATGACTAACATTACAGTGGTAGAACTGGTATGGCTGTGCGTATATTTAATAAAGTAACTGTAATTGTGTCTTCCTGTTTAACAGCTCCTCCAGTTGTGCTCAGTGCCAGATGTGTCCTGTTGGTTCTGAAGCCCTAAAGAATGGCAATAAGCAGTGTTCCCCCTGTCGCCCAGGTAACCAATGCCATCCAATATTCTATCACATATTATACCACGATGCTGCTTCATTTTCAAATCTCATTGGTCAGAAGGTGTTGATTTTATTTTGTATAACAGCAGGTCTGACAGTAGAACCGTCTCTAATGCAAGTCGCAGGTTTATTTTAACTCACCCCTTATTGTTTCTATAGTAACAACTCATTCACCGGGACCTTTATGTCAGATGACCGACATAACCTAAGAGTAGTAATTCACAGATTAAAGGGGATGACTCCTGCTAGCACTCTGCGCACCAAAACCTCTGCAGATTCACTGGTGGTGATCTCTTCAAAATCCATCTTGAACTTTTTCTTCATCTATGAGTCATACGTGGATGTTTTGAACAAAATATGCTTTTTGTCCCCCCTTCTTTCTTTCCTTTGCAGCCACATGCAAGACAACGAAGGCCAGTTCAGGTCCATTATAACAGAATAACCATATAAAAATGGAACGGATTGGTTGAAAGAATTTAAAATATAGATAATTTGACAAAATATGTTCAATTTCACGTTACAGTTTAGGATTTATGGCTTAGGATGTCCCCAGGTTATTGCAGCTTGTTTTTAGAATATTGCTTGCGTGAAAAAATGGTGACTTGCTACTTGGCACAGAGGATCCTGGGAAGGGTGAGTCAGCCCCTTTAAAGGTCCCATGGCATGAAATTTTCACTTTCTGAGGTTTTTTAACGTTAAAATGAGTTCCTCTGACCTTCTTAAGTCACCCCAGTGGCTAGAAATTTCATAATGTGTAAACCAAACTATGCCCAACATTTGAGAATGGCGCGTCAAAACGGCGCGTTGATAAACTCTTCCCTTGCCTACGTCAGCAAGGGAGATGATCCCCACCCCCCCCCCACCCCCACCCCCCCCACCCCCCCGGATTCCCACCAACTGTATGGATTGCCCGCCCAGCTCAAAAGTTGCCACCAAACATGGAAGTTGCGCTGTACATGGATGTGACAACACAGAAAGGAGTCTGTTTTTACTGCCGACGGGAGAGCCCCTGAAGACACAGTGGCTTAATTTTATTTACTCCAATAATACGCCGTCGAGTCTACCTAAGACGGTGTATGTTTGTCGGAAGCATTTTCCTGATGAATGTTTCCACAACTTGGGACAGTACAGGGCAGGTTTTGCACATCAACTGTCACTGAAGCCTGGGTCCGTACCAAGCATCCCTGCCGCATCAGCCACAAACACCGAACAAGTAAGTGTATAACTATTAAGTCATTTTGCCGTGTTTTAAAATCGGTGCCACGTTAGCCTTGCAATGGCTACATTAGCTGTGCAGCTAACCGCTTCCTGCAGTTAGCCAGGTACTCTGCACTTACTTACTTACTTACTGCTGCTGTTGTGGGTAGACCCACATAGCGCCAACACAAACGACCGCCAACTTTTCCTGTCCTGCGACGCCACCATAGCCTCCTCATATGTTAGGGATTGTTGAAGGTCTCTAGTGACCGCGTCGCGCCAACGCATACGCTGTCTGCCTGGGCGCCGGCGTCCTTGAAGTGCCCAATAAAGAAGTTGGCGCGGCAGGCGTGTTGGAGGCATGCGCATAACGTGCCCAAACCATGATAGTCGTCTTTGTCGAAGGATGTTCGTTAGAGAAACCTGTGCAGTTCTTTGGAAGTCTGGACTCTGCGCTACAAAACCAAAAAGCATGCAGCATGCTCTGTTATAATAGCCAATCAAAACAGTTTTTACAAAGACACCCACATTCTTTTTTTTTTAAGTCACTCGTTCATTTTATTTGTTTGTTTGTTCAGTAAAAACCCAAACATTTGTTGAATTTATTTTATTTCCTCGCATCGCACCTTAATGATGTCAGCGCGCGATATTTTTCCCTTCACGGTTTGTTCCTTCTCTCTCGCCATAGTAAGACACCCACATCCGCTTGTTCTGACCCACTGGAGGTAGCGTCACAGTGCTGTTAGCCAATCAGAGGTAACACGTTTATATGTCATGAATATTAATGATAAGACCCGCCCCCACCCTCTACCCTTCCCCGCCTCCTGCTTCTCATTAGCAAAACGACGCACTGGGAAAAGCGCTGAAATGGGGCTTTCTCCCAGGAGGCTATATCTACGTGCCGAGGGTTCATATAACATCCGGAAACCTCCACGAGCCCGTTTAAAGCATCAACAAACCACCATGCCATGGGACCTTTAAGAAAGAGAGCATTTAGGTGTTTGTACGTATAGTGAAGCTTTCTGTAACGAGACTTTATGTAATATTAATGGAAAGAGTTTCCAGTATTGTTGCTTTGTACCGGTAAGTTTTCCACCATAGGAAAGTCTTCAAGCACGATCTCCTTTTGTCCTGTATAACCGGTCTTGTGTTCCACATTACATACAACGATAAATGGTTAAAAAGCAAGACGAGTTGTTTATTTATTTATTTTTTTTATTGTAATTGCTGTGGTAGAAGAGAAATAAAATATGCTGTTATAGGGGTGATAACAGGTCACACCGCACAGTCATGGATGATTTTCCTAGAACGGTGTGCCCTGTCATGTTTTATTCCATACGTAACACGTCTTTTGAAACATTATTGTTTCTTCTCACCTACTTCATGATTTAAACAGAAAGATGAGTAAGCATTAGTGAAATGAAGTGAAATGCATGTAAACCTGATGTGAGGGCTATCGTGATCTGGGATTTACTCTTATAAAAAGTCTTTGATGTCTACTTAAGACTGAAAATGAGTCATTAAAAGCTGGGAGTAAAAACGTGCTGTACGATTTCTCAGAGCAACTCTGAGCGAGGGGCGGCACGGTGGTGTAGTGGTTAGCACTGTCGCCTCACAGCAAGAAGGTCCGGGTTCGAGCCCCGTGGCCGGCGAGGGCCTTTCTGTGCGGAGTTTGCATGTTCTCCCCGTGTCCGCGTGGGTTTCCTCCGGGTGCTCCGGTTTCCCCCACAGTCCAAAGACATGCAGGTTAGGTTAACTGGCGACTCTAAATTGACCGTAGGTGTGAATGAGAGTGTGAATGGTTGTCTGTGTCTATGTGTCAGCCCTGTGATGACCTGGTGACTTGTCCAGGGTGTACCCCGCCTTTCGCCCGTAGTCAGCTGGGATAGGCTCCAGCTTGCCTGCGACCCTGTAGAACAGGATAAAGCGGCTAGAGATAATGAGATGGAACTCTGAGCAAGGAGTAGAAGTTAATCCTGAGAGTAAATCTTAAGCATGATGTGTAGCAAGAAGTACATCTACTTTTGCAAGTCAATAACAACATTCGTGAAATGATCGCTGGATGCATTCATAAAGCTCAGGATCGGTTCTTTTTGTATTTTTTATTTATTTTTTTAATGTTTGGGCCTCTTTTTGTAGCTGAACACATGCTAAGTGCAAAAGATAAGACGTTCCACTGTGTACTGTGTTTTTATCTGATTAGTTGTGTATGTTGCACAGGCATGCACAAGACTTCTCATCAGAAAAGGTGTCAGATCTGCAGCAGTGGTTTCTATCAGATCCACTGGGGTAAGGAGAATTGTGACATCTGCCCTGAAGACCACTACTGCCCAGTGAGTGATTAACACACACACACACACACACACACACACACACACACACACACACACACACACACACACACACACACATAATAACTAACCTCCAACATTCAAAACAGGATTCAAACTCTTTGTTCCTCCTATTTTTGTTAATTGTATACTACACTGAAATGCAGTGCCACTATCTGTATCTAGGCTGCCAAAATAAGAATTCATTTTCATCAATACAGTATATAACAAATTATAATTACTGTGCCCATATGATTTCCTGGTAAGATTTTCATTTACTAATAATAGAGACAAAAACATACACAACAAGTGTATAAGTTACTGTTTTTTAAAATCAACTTTTTTGAGACCCTAGCAGAGTGCCAGTGACAGTGTTACAAAAGAAATATTAAACTGAAATCATATTTACAACACACATCCTGGTACAGAGTGTTGAACAACCCAGACACCACACAAAACCATCTCAGCAAGCAGCACAAACACAGAGGTAAGGTAGCAGAGCAGAGCGAACTTTCCTTGCCACTGACAAGAACAACCGACATCCCTTTATGTTCAATCCAGAGCCAATGGACTTAGGAAATCATAATGGAAATCTGTTGCTAAAGCTTGTGGCTGAAACTGTCATGACAATCAACCAGCAGACAAATTTTACAAATGACTCCTCAAAAAAAAAAAAAACAACCCTACCTTATTTTTGTATCTGTTGAGCATATTAGTTGTTCAAGCCAAATAATGCATTTGTATTTGGTTACATCCTTAATATAGTAATTTTGCTTCAATCTAAGACTAAATTGACATTTTTTTTCTTCCAGAGTCCAGATGTAAATCCAATCCAGTGTCCCAGTGATGCGTTTTGCCCTGAGGGCAGTACTGCTCCAGGTTATTGCATGGAGACTTTTTTCAGGAAGGCTGGAGACACTTGTGAGCTTGCTCCTGTCACCATAGCTCTAATCGTCATTGGAGGAGGATGTATGAATATTCAGATTTTTCTAATCTCTTTGTAAATGGATCCAAAAGGGTCGAGATTTTATCTACAATTTACCCCTCAATATGCGCTCTGTTCACGGCCTTAACACACTCTCTCCTCTCTCTCTCTCTCTCTCTCTCTGATCTCTTTAGTGTTTCTTCTGTTCATTGTTCTCCTGGTTTTTCGGAGGAGAAGGGATATAGACAGTGAACTGTCTCTGTCTCGTGCCCCACTTCTGCGGAAGGACCGCTCCTCTTGTCATGTGTATGGAGTCCCATGTGATGCAGATCCTGTGTATGCAGGATGGTGACACATTGACAGTGCAGAGAGCACAAACAAAGACAAAATCCAGTCAACTATTGCAAACTCCTATGCTACACATTTGGACATCTTCTGAAAACGTACTGAATATTTGTGCACTCAGACAAATCAAACCATCTTTCTTTTATTATGCTGTTCACTGCTGTTCACGGCACACTGGTTGAATGAATGCAAAGGAGTATCCTTGTAGAAGTGTTTATCCTCTTTTTAACAAAGTCAATTTGGTCACATTTGACAATTTTGTCTTAAAAGTACAGATTTGTATTTAACTATTGTTTGTTTAATTGATCCTTAATACAGTATGTGGTACTAGTTAAGATTTTGATTGTGTTGGATGGTTGCTGTTGCCTGTAGGATTGTATTTATTCACTTGTGCCCGTTGATGTTTTATTACTGATGGTACTGAAGGAACGGTTTATTATTGAAGTTTATAATATTTTTGTATTTAAGAAGTTCATGCCATATTGGAACTTTTAAAAGATGGCCTCAACGAGAAAATAAACTTTGCACAAGTTTAAAATCAGTTCTCATCATTTATTACAAGATTTGTTTTTTAGTTGAGTATTGTTTCCATAAGAAATTAATAAATTATACCTTATTAACAACAGTAGTATGAATGTGCTGTGCACTGTTTTGGCCAAGTTGGAATACATTGCTATATCAAACCAGCATGATGTTGGGGAGATCTACTGGGGGAACTGGAGTAAACAGAGCTAAGGGTGTGGAGACTGCAGGGACAAGGTGGGGTATCATCATCTTCCCATAGTCCACAAGGGCTGTAGGGGCATTACTGATGACATTTTAACAGTCCATCATTAGTGTGTCTAGAGCATTTAAACTTGGCCAAGCCCATCCCCCTCCAAGCTTGATCAATGGACAACTTCGAGTAGCCAGTTAACCTCACTGCATGTCTTTGGACTGGGAAGGAAACCAGAACACCTGGAGGGAACTCGCACAGACATGGGGGCAACATGCAAACTCCACACAGAAAAGACCCTCATCAGCCGCTGGGTTCAAGCCCAGAACCTTCTTGCTATGAGGCGACAGTGCTAACCACTGCACCACCATGCTGCCCTGTGGGGTATCACAGGTGGATCTAATCATGAAAGTGAGGCAGGATAGTTAGATTTTCCATAGAGGAGACCAACTTACTGGCTTGTTGGCTATGGTCTACCATGTTATCCATCATCCCTGGAGCCTTAAAGGAACAGTCCACCGTACTTCCATAATGAAATATGTTCTTCTCTGAATTGAGACGAGCTGATCCGTACCTCTCCGAGCTTTGTGCAACCTCCCAGTCAGTCAGACGTGCTGTTACTCCTGTTAGCAATGTAGCTAGGCTCAGCATGGCCAACGGTATTTTTTGGGGCTGTAGTTAGATGCAACCAAACTCTTCCACGTTTTTCCTGTTTACATGGGTTTATATGAACAGTGACATGAAACAAAGTTCAGTTACACAAATTGAAACGTGGCGATTTTCTATGCTGTGGAAAGTCCGCACTATAATGACAGGCGTACTAACACCTTCTGCGTGCTTCGACAGCGCATTGATGCCTTCACTCCTGTTTTTTTTTCTCTCCCCCGCCCCTCGACTAACCTCTGACTATTACTGACCACAGCACTGATGTTTCCAGTCACATTGGCTGTGTATTGACGGAAGTCAGGGGGGCGGGGGAGAGGGGGAAAACAGGAGTGAAGGTATCAATGCGCTGTCGAAGCGCGCAGAAGGTGTTAGTATGCCTGTCATTATAGTGCGGACTTTCCACAGCACAGAAAATCGCCACGTTTCAATTTGTGTAACTGAACTTGTTTCATGTCACGGGTCATATAAACCTACGTAAACAGGAAAAACGTGGAAGAGTTTGGTCGCATCTAACTACAGCCCCAAAAAATACCATTGGCCATGCTGAGCCTAGCTACATTGCTAACAGGAGTGACAGCGCGTCTGACTGACTGGGAGGTCACACAAAGCTTGGAGAGGTACGGATCAGCTCGTCTCAATTCAGAGAAGAACATATTTCATTATGGAAGTACGGTGGACTGTTCCTTTAAATACCCAGCCCTGATCCTGTACCGCTCTTGCTCTACCCTTGCCACCTCTGCCTTTTAGCACTTTTTTTAACTAATGACGTTCACAATGACCTAAAAGTGTAAATGAATGTGATAAATATATGCCAAAGACTGAACTGTTGACGGGGCGGCACGGTGGTGTAGTGGTTAGCACTGTCGCCTCACAGCAAGAAGGTCCTGAGTTCGAGCCCCGTGGCCGGCGAGGGCCTTTCTGTGTGGAGTTTGCATGTTCTCCCCGTGTCTGTGTGGGTTTCCTCCGGGTGCTCCGGTTTCCCCCACAGTCCAAAGACATGCAGGTTAGGCTAATTGGTGGCTTGACCGTAGGTGTGAATGGTGGTTTGTCTCTGTGTCAGCCCTGTGATGACCTGGCGACTTGTCCAGGGTGTACCTCTCACCCATAGTCAGCTGGGATAGGCTCTAGCTTGCCTGCGACCCTGTAGGACAGGATAAGCAGCTACAGATGATGGATGGATGGATGGATGGATGAACTGTTGACTTATTTTTTCTACCCTCTATGTGACGTCAAAATAATACCGGAATGTATATTATACATAAACACAATTATTATTATTATTATTATTATTATTATTGTTGTTGTTGTTGTTGTTAAGACATGCTTCAGTCTTTAATAATTTGTTGTTGCACTTCGCCTTTTCCCCGCCGCGTGCTGTTTGTCCCAGCTGCGCGCTGTAGGTCAAGGGTCACACAGATTCAAGATGGCGGCCACCTTGGCTAGAGGACTGTCAGGTAGTAGTGTTTACGCATTTACATTGTAGAGTGCACATACAGATTTTGTTTATTCAGTTTATGCTTATATAAGCGATTCAACCAGATTCTATCACGTCGAGTTTCCTTAAACACTTGTTCCGTATAAATGAGCATGGCTAACTAATGTTAGCATGTCCAAACATAGCTGCTGTGCCTATCATGAGTGTGTACTGTATGTGTATTAGACAGGCTTCAAAGACATTATTCCCATCAAAGATACATGAACTACTAACACTTCTGCGAACCCATTTCCGTCTCCTTGTCATTCTCAGGTATAGTGAGACCTCTGACAGTTCTCGGACAGTCCTGCTTTAACCACGCAGTCAGAGCTCCACTGTTTCTTCCTCGCTTCTCCACACTTACTCAGCGACAGTCTGGTTTGAAACCGCTGCCTTCTCTTCATTCCTGTGGTCTTCAGCAGACTCTTCTGCAGCGGTAAGGTTCAGAAAGACTTAATTCAGAAATAAAAGAAAGTCACAGCTTTTCAGACACTCGAGATTGCTACGTACAATGCATGCACCACAGAATGTGTGTAAATGTTGGGGTACTACTCAAGTATTAGATGATTCATTGCCTTACTTAATTATATGGCCAGGAAGAGTCCAGAAATACTTGATGATGCATCGAGCCATAAATATGACACTACTGATACTGCACTGCCCTACTGAAAACTTTCAGAACCACCAGCTGCTAAAACAAAGGCAGAGCTTCTCAGACTGTTGGGGCTGTAGCACCATATTTGTGTATATGGTGAAACTACGGATAATGAGATCTAGGGTTAGGGTTAATTATTGCTCGTGGGATCACAATGGAAGTCTTTCAAAATATCACAAACGTGTTTATGTATTATGGGCGGCACGGTGGTGTAGTGGTTAGTACTGTTGCCTCGCAGCAAGAAGGTTCTGGGTTGGAGCCCAGCGGGGGCCTTTCTGTGTGGAGTTTGCATGTTCTCCCGTGTCTGCATGGATTTCCTCTGGCTGCTGTGGGTTCCCCCACAGTCCAAAGACATGCGGTTAGGTTAAAGTGCATCTCACAGGTAAATTCAGGAGCAAGATCAATGTAATTCTCCTATTTTATATTAAACTTTGGTCAAATCTCTGTCACATTTTGCATTTTGTGCAATTTTTTTTTACCTTGCGCAATACCAGAAAAATTCAGTTGAAATCAAGCCATTTGAGGCGAATTGGTCCGCCTCTGAAAAAACTTTTGGCATTTGGATTTCCTGGGAAACATTGACTTTCGTGACGTCGCGTGCGGGACGCCTCCCTCTGAATCCTACGTCAGCGCTGATTTGTTTATGAGAAAACGAACTGGTGGTTTTCTGCAAATTTCTTCAACGTTATCGCGTAATTATTAAAATGGTTAACAGATGTATCGTACAAGGGTGTAGCAACACCAATCTTGATGGGATTAGTACTCATTGTTTTCCAAAAGACCGGACAATGAGAGAGAAATGGGAGCGCTTCGTGCAAGACACCCGGAAGCCGAGGACCAAGCAGAGCCGAGAAAAAGACTAAGAAAATTGGCGATTCACAAGTTGACTGTTGCCAGGGTAAGAAATAATTCTGACATCTCGTTATATTCTTCATCCAAAGGTGAAGTAACATTGCGTTCAGGTGACAATTCCATACTTCAATGCAAAATTGCTAGCTGCTAAACTTGGTCTACACAGGTTGTGCACTGAAACCGTGCAAGCTCTTGCAGCCTGCTGGCGGTTCCGCAGGTAATGTCACGAATCTGGCTCCAGACTCCCTTGGGATTTTTCCAAACGCGTTTTGTTATTTTTTTTTTCTGCTGTAGACAGATGGCCTTGTGCAAAATTACCCTTCTGGATGAGTGTGTAAAGGGACATACTTTCATATAAAAAAATGAAATTGGTCCAGGATATGCACTTTAACATGGGGCAGCCTTGGGCTGAAGTGCTCCATAGTGCATTGTTCACTTGTGTGTGCGCGCATGTGTTTGTTCACTGCTTCAGATGGGTTAAATGCAGAGGACGAATTTCACTGTGCTTGAGTGTGCATGTGACAAACAAAGGCTTCTTCTTCTTTTAGTATGACTATGGATCATCAATATTGTATTTTGAGCATTATTTTGTAGATCAAATGCAGCACGCACACCAAACATTTCCAAATCGAATTTACAAATGCAATATCCGAGTCTTGTTTGGAAAGTGCAAAGGTGTCTGTCCTGAAGATTCTTCCATAAAATGTACTGTTAGAAAAGAGCACATGCCTGAAACTCCTTCCACGAATGTACAATAACTTAAAGGTTCTGACTGCAAAGTTGAATTCTGGGCAAAAAATGTTCTATTTCTATTGCGGTTGGAGTTTCGAGATGTTTCACGTTGATTTGAGTTGAAATTGAGGAGTTGCACTGCTGCATACACCGTGAATCCTATATGTGAATGTTTTGCAGAGATAAAAAGCGTCCTGTGTTTTACGATTCTGGACATTGCCGAAGCAAGTGAACAACAATATCACGTGACCACTGTGGGGTGTGTTTGACCTACTTTTAACCAAAACAAGTCGGTATAGGCAAAAATTGCAGACTCCGCTCTCCTGTCAGCTAAAAGCCAGCGGAAAAGAAAAGGAAAATATGAAAACAAATTGGCTAGAAAGCATGCCAGAAAAGCAATGGAAACCAAAAGGTTGTTTGCAAGAATTTTCATGAAGGAACAGATTGACTGCTGGAATGAAACGGGCGTGAAATCTGACAAAGAATTTACAGCATTTGTCTTGGATTGGTGAGCCTGAGTATGGAGTTATACTTCTAATTTTTTTTATCTTACAGAGAAAGAAACAATAACACAAAAGCAGTAACAAAGAAAAGATATATTCATCTTTTGTGTCACTGATCTATTTGTGAATGTCATCCACAAATTACATACCTGTGACTCAAAACTCTCCGAGGTCAATACAGTTATGATGTTTTCCACGCATAGCTATCTTGGTGTGACCCAGTTCCATGATTATGCTAAATAGTTCAAGCTGCTTGCGTTCGGCTGTTTCCGTGGGGCCATACTGTTTACCTCAAGAGGTAGGATATTCAGTCTCAAAACGGAGGAAGGCAAACTTCAGCACATCAAAATGACCACAACTCATCTGCATGATATTGTTCTTGCTGGACATAGGAAAATGACATGCATAATAAAAAAATTGTAAAAATTTCAGACGGCTTTGCAGTCAGCATCTTTAAATTTATAGAACAAATCAATTAATCTGTTTTCCTTTGTTAAATAATGTTGTTGTTGGGGTTTTTTTGCGTCTATTTGTAGTCAGTTTAAATTGTGTAGAATGTTTATCGAACAAATCCCTGTAAATGAGAAGTTATAATATGTTAGAGCAAATGCATTAATATAAACCTGCTGTGATTTGAATCACAACTGGCTCTACTGTCAGCGCTGCTGTTACAGAATATTAATCAGCACTTTTTAATTCAAGAATTGAACAGTGCTGTGGTATATAAGTGACAATAAGTAAATCTGACTGATTTATTTACTGATATTGTCAATACACATTACTGACACTGTCATTCTCAAAGTAGTGACGATTCGAGAGTTTTTTGCTGCTGTTATACAAAGTATCACAGGTGTGATTGCAATTGTATGCTGTGTCGCGCTTTAACTTGTAACATCTGTCAACATCATGCAAGTCCATGGCATGAAATTCTTCTGTTTTATTATTGGCCCTGAAACCGTGCATCTCTAGTTTGCTGTATGATTATTCGCACAATAACTGATCCTTATCTCATGCTTTTTGAGGAGTCAGTGGAATCAGAGGTATGCAATTGTGTTGTGAGTTTTCTTATATCTTGTCTCCCTCATCATACAGAGTCTCTCCTGTCATTCCATCACTGATGCAGCAGCCCTGCAGAAACTTAACATATTTTAGTGTGAAGAAGGGCAAGAGGAAGACAGTGAGAGCTGTGACGCAAAGGTTTCTGAGGCTGCACTGTGGCCTGTGGGTGAGGAGAAAGGTAATAAGACGTTTTGTTTTTCTAGTGAGGTACAGTTCCTGTTTTTCACTTTTGCTTTCACCTCCTTATTAAAAAAAAATGATTAGTATATAATCATAATCAGATTTAAAGAATAGTTAGTTCTGGTCCACTCATGTGATTGGTTGAGCAGGGTTCCAAGATCATTGATATTTACCATAACTTTACTGTGACATTTCACTGTGTGTATCACTTCACTTGTCTGTGTTCACCACATAAAATTCCACTTCCTGGTTCAAAACATTTACCACAGTAGTGTTGGCGACATCATTAGCGCACATGGTAATCGATACTTTTCAGGAATGTAACTTTTTTAAAATATGAAAGCTCATCAGATAAAGAAGGAACTGAAGAAGAGATGCCAGTTTTACTGGAGGCACCTTCAATGGGAATGTAGTATAAATCAGTGCAAGTTAGCTAGCCGGTGGACTATAAAGTGAGTGTGGCTTCTTCAGCATCTACTTCTGCTAGCGAACCATAAATAAACAGAACATTTGGCCATATTGTGTCTAAAATATGCCTCTTACTCGATATTAATTTCATTTTCATAGAACTGTTGTATAAAAGCACTATCACACCCGAGGTCATGCTGTTGTACTGAAGATCAGCACAGCTGTAATTTGGTCATAGATCATCAAAGATATGTCTGTGAAGGTTCTCAGTCATCCTGGTCATCGTAAACCATAGGTGCGAAAGAAGGCAACTAGACTTGCTTGAAATCCTTGAAGACGTTTCACCTCTCATCCAAAAGGCTTCTTCAGTTCTGTCTGACTAGTGGGGAGTTCCAGGTATTTATCCTCTAGTGGACCAAAAGCAAACCTAAGGAGAGTTGTTGAGGTCACATGGGTCGTTGACACTCTCATGCCCCTTTTCCACCAAAGCAGTTCCAGGGCTGGTTCGGGGCCAGTGCTTAGTTTGGAACGGGGTTTTCTGTTTCCACTGACAAAGAACTGGCTCTGGGGCCAGAAAAACCGGTTCCAGGCTAGCACCAACTCTTTGCTGGGCCAGAGGAAAGAACCGCTTACATCAGTGGGGGGGGCGGAGTTGTTAAGACCAATAACAATAGCAAGACCATGAAAGGTAGCCATTTTTAAGTGACGAGAAGCAGCAGCTGTACAAACACAAAGTCATCCATTATTATTGTTGTTGTTGCTGCTTCTTCTTCTCCATGTTGTTGTTGCTTCGATGTTCGCACCAAGGTTTATGCAAACGCAGCAACGTAATTGACATATACAGCGACATAATGACGTGGCTCCCCTTAGCACCCCGAGCTATGGAAAAGCAAACTGGTTCTCAGTTGGCTCGCAAGTTGAACGAGTTGTGAACCAGCACCAGCGCTGGCCCTGAACCAGCCCTGGAACTGATTTGGTGGAAAAGGGGTATCAGTCATTCTGTAGGTGTTAAAGTAACTGGAGGCCAGGTGTGAACAGTGTTAGCAGCCTAGAGGGTCATTAGGGTGATCTGTGGGTCATTGGCTCTCTCTGCCATCATGTGAGTCATTGAAGTCAGCTGAGTCTTGGTGTGGATGTGCATTCAGTTTTCTGGGAAGTGTGCCAAGGATTGCATTGTAGGTGACTGATAAGTGGTGTCTCAGACCACCTCCTCTGTTCAGTGATGGTCATTCCAGGTTGACGAAGATGGCTTCTTTTACTCCTCTTTCAAACCATGGGTCTTCTCTGGCTAGAATGTGTACATTGCAGTCCTGAAACGAGTGTCCTTTGTTATTGAGATGAAAATAGACTGCAGAGTCCTGGCCTAAGGAACTGGCTCTCTTGTGCTGAGCCATGCGCCTGTAAAGCAGTTGTTTTGCTTCCCTAATGTACAGGTCTGTGCATTCCTCACTGCATTGAATTGCGTACACTACATTGTCCTGATCCCCTCCTTGAATCGCCACCTTAACGTGGTGAAGAGGTTTGAGTGCCTTAGGGATTCTAGGAGCTATGTTGTCGGGGCATTTGCCCCTGGTAGGGTCTCCCAAGGCAAACAGGTCCTAGATGAGAGGTCAGACAAAGAGCGGTTCAAAATGACCCTTATGAAAGGAAAAACAGGTATCCGAGTACCTTCGCCCGGACCAGGGGTACCGGGGCCCCACCCTGGAGCCAGGCCTGGGGGAGGGGCTCGTCGGCGAACGCCTGGTGGCTGGGCCTATGTCCATGGGGCCCGGCTGGGCCCAGCCCGAATGAGCAACACGGAACAACTCTCCTGTGGACCCACCGCCCGCAGGAGGTGCTGTAAAGGTCCGGTGCACTGTGGATTGGGTGGCAGCCAAAGACGGAGGCGCTGGCATACTGATCCCCGGCTGACAAAACTGGCTTTTGGGACATGGAATGTCACCTCTCTGGTGGGAGAGGATCCTGAGCTTGTGCATGAGGTTGAGCGGTACTGACTAAATATAGTTGGGCTCACCTCAACGCATAGCTTGGGATCTGGAACCAATTTCCTGGAGAGGGGTTGGACTCTCTTCTATGCTGGAGTTGCCAAGGGTGAGCGGCGCTCTCTCCAATGAATGAGAGGGTCATTTCCCTGTGCCTTCGGGTTGGGGAATGGTCTCTGTCATTTGCGCTTATGCGCCAAATGGTAGTTCAGAGTACCCGGTTTTCTTGGAGTCCTTGAGTGGGGTGCTAGACAGTGCACCACGAGGGGACTCCATTGTTTTACTGGGGGACTTCAATGCTCACGTGGGCAATGACTGTGAGACCTGGAGGGGTGTGATTGGGAGGAACGGCTGGCCCGATCTGAACCCGAGTGGTGTTCAGTTGTTGGACTTCTGTGCCATGCATGGTTTGGCCATAACAAACACCATGTTCGAGCATAAGAGTGTCCGTAAGTGCACATGGCACGAGGACACCCTAGGCCGTAGATCGATGATTGACTTTGTAGTCGTTTCATCTGATCTATGACTATATGTCTTGGACACTCAGGTGAAGAAAGGAGCAGAGCTGTTGACTGATTGCTACCTGGTGGCAGATGGCAGGGGAGGAGGCTGGACAGATCTGGCAGGCCCAAACGTGTAGTGAGGGTATGCTGGGAATGTCTGGCGGAGGCTCCCGTCCACCGGATCTTCAACTGCCACATCCAGCAGAGCTTCAACTGCATACCGGGAGAGGATGGGGACATTGAGTCCGAGTGGACCATGTTCCATACCTCCATTGCTAAGGCGGCCGTGCAGAGCTGCGGCTGCAAGGTTGTTGGTGCCTGTCGTGGTGGTAATCCCCGACACCTGTGCTGAGGGGAGCCGTCAAGCTGAAGGAGGAGTCCCATCGGGCTTGGTTAGCATGTGGGTCTCTAGAGGCAGCTGACAGATACCGACGGGCCAAGCGGAACGTGGCTCTGGTGGTCACTGAAGCAAAAACTCGGGTGTGGAAGGAGTTCGGTGAGGCCATGGAAAGTGACTTTCGGTCGGCCTCGAAGAGATTCTAGCAAACCGTCCGGCGCCTCAGGAAGGGGAAGCAGTGCTCTGTCCCTACTGCTTACAGCGAGGATGGCGTGCTGTTGACCTCAATTGGGGGCATCGTCCAATGGTGGAAGGAATACTTTGAGGATCTCCTCAATCCCATCTTCATGTTGTCCGAGGAGGACGCAGAGTCTGAGGGTGCTTGGGAGGACTCGCCCATCACAGGGGCTGAGGTTGCCGAGGTGGTTAAAAAGGTCCTCGGTGGCCGGGCTCTGGGGGTGGATGAGATTTATCCTGAGTTCCTGAAGGCACTGGATGTTGTTGGGCTGTCTTGGCTGACACGCCTCTTCAACATTGTGTGGAGGTCGGGGACAGTGCCTCTGGATTGGCAGACTGGGGTGGTGGTCCCTGGGACCGGAGAGTGTGTTCCAACTATAGGGGGATCACACTTCTCAGCCTCCCTGGGAAAGCCTATGCTGGGGTGCTGGAGAGGAGAGTCCGGTCAATAGTTGAACCTCGGATTCAGGAGGAACAATGCAGTTTTTGTCCTGGTTGTGGAACAGTGGACCAGCTCTTTACCCTTCCAAGGGTACTGGAGGGTGCATGGGAGTTTGCCCAACTGGTCTACATGTGTTTTGTGGACCTGGAGAAGGCTTACAACCGTTGTCCCTTGTGGTGCCCTGTGGGGGGTGCTTAGGGAGTATGGGGTTCAGGGCCCACTACTGCAGGCCATTCAGACCCTGTATGACCGGAGCAGGAGTTTTGTTCGCATTGCCGGCAGTAAGTCGGACTTGTTCCCGGTGCATGTGGGACTCTGCCAGGGCTGCCCTTTGTCACCGGTTCTGTTCATAACTTTTATGGACAGAATTTCTAGGCGCAGCCAAGGGGCAGAAGGTGTCCGGTTTGGTGGCAGCAGGATCACGTCTCTGCTTTTTGCGGATGATGTGGTCCTGTTGGCTTCATCAATCTGTGACTTGCAGCATGCGCTGGGACAGTTTGCAGCCGAGTGCGAAGCAGCTGGGATGAGGATCAGCACCACCAAGTCCCTGACCATGGCGCTCAGCTGGAAATGGGTGGAGTGCCTACTTTGGGTCAGGGGGGAGTTGCTACCTAAAGTGGAGGGGTTTAAGTATCTCAGGGTTTTGTTCACGAGTGAGGGTAAGGGGGAGCGGGACTTGGACAGACGGATCGGGGCACCGTCAGCAGTGATGTGGACGCTAAACCAGTCTGTTGTGGTAAAGAGAGAGCTGAGCCAAAAGGTAAAGCTCTCAATTTACTGGTCCATCTACGTTCCCACTCTCACCTATGGTCACGAGCTATGGGTAGTGACCGAAAGAATGAGATCGTGGATACAAGTGGTAAAAATGAGTTTTCTCTGCAGGGTAGCTGGGCTCTCTCTTAGAGACAGGGTGAGAACCTTGGTCATTTGGGAGAGACTCAGAGTAGAACCGCTGCTCATCCACATTGAAAGGAGTCAGTTGAGGTGGTTCAGGCACCTTGTTAGGATGCCCCATGGACGCCTCCCAAGGGAGGTTTTCTGGGCATGCCCCACTGGGAGGAGACCCCGGGGCAGACCCAGGACACACTGGAGAGGTTACATCTCTTGGCTGGCCTGGGAACACCTCGGTATTACCCCAGAAGAGCTGGTGGAGGTGGCCGGGGAGAGGGAAGTCTGGGCTGATCTACTTAGGCTGCTACCCCCGCGATCCGGATAAGCGGTAGAAAATGAATGAATGGATGGATGGACGTTGTCCTGATTGTGTCTTGGTATTCTGTCCTTAGGGTGGATCAGTTTCTGCCTCAGACTGTTACTGGGTCTGAAGTGTACAGGGATGTTGTGTTTGTAAAAGATCATCAAAGCTAATCCCAGCTATTCTGATATTCAGTGCAACAGCACTCCCTCTCATATGATACTGATTAATCTCTGGAATTTCTCATTTTTAAAAGCCACTTGTGCTACTTTGAACAAGCTGCTCTTCAGTTAAACTAGTGCTGTTTTGTTTTTCAGGCTGGATATAAGAAGAAGCTTTGGAAAAAATCAGCAGCCAGAAAGAAGCGTTTAAGAGAGCATGTATTCTGCAATAAGACTCAGTGCAAAAAATTAGACAAAATGACAACGTCCTTTTGGAAAAGAAGAAACTGGTACTTGAATGATCCTTACCAGAAATACCATGATAGGGTTAACCTGTAAGTGTCCTGAGCCCTCTTATATTACAAATGTATTGTTCTGTGAAGAAAACGTTTGTTTGTAAAGTGTCTACATCTGACGACTAAGTGTATTGCCCAGAAGCACACCAAACAATACAGTCTGCACTTTCTGCAAATTTAACATGACTGGAAATATTCATGTAAATTGAAAACCAATGTGTATGGGTTTGTGCTGGACCTATTGAAATAAAGCGTTTTCAAACTTGTCAGTCAGAAAGTGGGGTGTAGTGGAGAAAATAAAATCAAAGAGCCATTGATGTTCTGTCTCCTTTTTAATAATTGATAGTGTGACACACCTTCAGATCCATATGAAGGGTTTGTGACAGAGATCAGACCATTTCTGTTTCTTTTTCCACATTATTCAACAGCGTAAGAGAGATTTTCTGGCCTGCCAGACATGAGAGCTGTGTTTTGAAATATCAGAGGGGGCGCAAGCCGTGGTGTTCATTCAGATTAAAGCAAGGTTTAGTCGCCCTTATGAAGTACATCCCTAGCCACATTTTCTTCATTTCTCCCTCTTCTAAGGAGCTTAACAAACAAATTAATATAAATGAACATTATTTCAAAGTAAGAAATATTCTAAAAAGCAATAAAACTATTAGTCTTTAAAGGCACATCCTCTACTGAATCATGGCTCATTTGTGTAATGAAGCAGGAGCGTTCTTGCAATGAGAACAAATAAATTCAGCGCAGAATTAATCTTATTACCAAGACACTGATATTTCAATGAGCCTGTGTTTTTAAGGATATGTGCCTTTAATAACTAACTCCTGAAACAACAGTCAACAAAATCCTAATACTACTATTTACGTATGAATGTAGCATCAGATAATCCTGACAATGATTCACACAGAGAGAGCACTTAATCGGTTACATGTCCAGAATGATAGAAGATATTTCATGCATGTTTTGTACTTCAATTTCAAGTTGAAATGTTATCTGAGCAAATAATGCTGGCTGCATGGCCTTCTGCCCTAAACAATCAAATCAATCTTAATACACAATTCTCAGGTTTAAATTCTCTTTCTGTTTAGTTTTTCCTGTGTCATATCCCGTATATCCGTCCTTTAGCATTTCATCTTTAATCCTTAAAGTTTGATTAGTGTAAATATGGTAAGATGTCAAACTCTACCTGAGAAAGATATCTACTAAAAAAATTCAGCTGTGTCACTGTGAGATATGCTCTTTTACTCTCTGAAACAGGAAAGAGGTTAAATAAAATGAGATTGTCATCATTCTTCCAACCTGGTAGACACCTTCCCTCTGTGAAAGTCTCATTAACATGGAACCGATGGAAGCCAAGCAATACAGTACATTAGTGTTAGTGAGAATTTGGCCATGTATAATCCTAGCATTCTTTATTAAGCAGTGATATGACATTGCATCATGACCAATTTGAATTACTCAGTGAAGTATAGCAGTCTGACTGCACAGTGTTCTGACCTTAAGGGGCTTCTTGGCATCCCCTTTATGGCTAAATGTGTGAGAACTAAACTAAACAATGCTCAGTGAGTAAAGTGCCACATTCTCCATCTAGTGTGTATGTTACAGAGCTGACAGCGTTATAATTCTAAACAGTGCTTAATCGAGCACTAGTGTACATAAATGCAGTAATACTGACGACTCAAGACTGAAGTGTAAAAAAAAAAACACCCAAAAAAACCCACATTCAGATTGTCAACATTTTGTAAATATGAGAATCCATGCGACATTATAGTTAAGAGAAGCAAAACAATGTTCAAAGCTATGTGACAGAATCTGAAAGACAGAACAGAAACGAAAACGATATTCACTTAAAACCCAAATGTAAAATGATTATGCTTGTTGCATAACCCAGAATTGCTACTACAAAATGCCTAAAGAATGCTACTCAAAACATTCAGGAATTTCCTTGGATAAATAAGCATCACATTAAATTACTAATCTGATGTCTTTCTTTCATGATGGGCTTTAAATCATGTAACATGCCTCATCACATGATTTGACAATAGCATGAATAAAAACAGCAATTAAGAATTACTTCAGTGTGGCTCAGATTAAATCTCTTCTTTCAGAGTCAACTCAAATCTAACATCATTGCACATCTGTCCTGTAAATTATTTTAAATATACACGAATAATATCTTCTTTGCCATACAGTTTTTGGTGGAATTACTTACAAGCCTGCATTTAAAGTCTCTCACTTTGTAAATAAACATTTGTCTGCACAAATCTGCTTCACACGGAGACATTCCAAACTGACAGAGATTACTCAGTGTTAGTGGACTGACATTATCAATGCACTACGGGATACATATCCTGAGAGGATGATGGCGCCGTGCCCACTTGTGGTCCGTTCGAGTGCATTGAATGGCATGAAGCCTTAAAAAGTCCACCGAAGAGTTGTCACTGTACCTCCAACGGTGAGCATAGTGGCTACTGTATAATGCCTAGGTGTTCAGAGACAAACGGTGCTCTGGTGACAGATCAACAGAGGGACATGCATGCTTCTGTCTCTCCCAAAGTCATACAAACAAAAGGAAGCAAACATACATTCTTCACATACAGTAAATATGTACAACACAAACAGGTAAGTGTTTAAGAGTCTTCAAATGGTGCCACATACATGTGCTACCTCGATAGAAACCTTCCCCCCCTCTGGTGTCAAAGATCAGACGCAATAAGTTCGCACATCGCTTTGGTTACCTCATTAGAGAACAAGGCTGCTTTAAATATTTCATCTTTTGTCTGCATCGCTGTGAGTTTCCCCCCCCTCTCTGTCTCCTCTTTTTCGGTGTCCTCATGTTGCAGCTAAGGCAGCTAAAGCGGTCTCACAGCGTATGCACAGTCACATGGCCTCAGGGTTTGTTGACAGGGTGTTCTTGGATCTGGATCTGGTGAAAGGTCTTAAAGCTCTAGGAGGAGGCTGAGAGTGGGGAAGAAGGGATGAGGGAAAGATAAGACATGGAAAGAAAAACAGAAAAGGACAATGAAAGTCCAACAGAGACAGGGTCAAAATGTATCATGAATATTACCATCTCACTTGTGATCATGTTTATTTTGCACATGAGCACAAAATTGTCAAGCCAACTCCAGATCACACACATCTGTGCATGTTACATGTACTGCATCTATGGGAAGACAACTTGGGATGCTATAATTAAGACTTGGGTTAGATGCTTGAGAGAACGTGATGTGACGGTATTCAAGTGGTTTTCTGCTTTTGATTATTCTCCTGCATGACCAAATTAGCAATTAATGATCATATATCCTTGCATCCTAAGGAATATGACGTGCTATCACCCCTTTTCTGTGCTAACGTAATTTAAGAAGCAGGAGCCAGTGCAGGCAGATCATGCATCACACAAAATTCTAGCTAAACGTTTGTACTGAAAGATCAGATGACTCTTGGAATAACAAAAAGCCAAAGGCCACATTAGACAGTTATCACGTTTGTTCTAGGACTCACTATAGCAAAATGCTGCTATAATCTTCCTCAAATCACTGTACAATTGCTCAGACCTTCAAACACACACGCCATAATATCCCAAACAAATCTCCAGGTACCTTATGGTGGATAAGCCTGTGGTGGTAATCATGCTGATTAGTGATTCAGCGAGTTAGTAATAACCAGGCTATCAACCAACCACCTAAAGAGGGGGCTACCTCTGGGGCACGTCTCTTAAGCAGTCCAAGTTGGGCTGAGTTGGCTGGGATGCCTCCCTCTTTTTCACCGTCCTTGGGCACCTCTGGGGCCTCAGATGGAGGGGGTGCAGGTTTGTCCTGGGAAGGCTCAGGGGGTGAAAGAGGCTGGTTTAGATTGCTGATGGATCTTGGTATTGGAGTGGGTTTGAGGGTCAGAGCAGAAGGCGGCTCCACAGAATCACACTGCTCCACACTCAACATCTCAAACTCAGTTATGTCAAACTCTGGGCCTGCACCGTGACAATATGGGCATCAAAGCAAACCTTTGCATGTGCTTATGTATATTTTACAGGGCAATAAGTTGCATATGATATTCACTTTAGTGAAATGAAAGTGCAGTAGTGAATTTAAGGTCAAGTGATAATGATGGGAATCAGGGCTTACATTTAGAGCCTCTGTGGTTACTGCATGAGAAGCAGGCTTTACTTGACCTCTAAATTCACAAGAATATTCTCAGATCTTTAAGAAATTTCTTAAAATTCCATTAAAGCTACACTAATGGGTAACAACAAAGCAGACATATGTTGGTCCTTAAGGAATAATTTTCATTTTACAATGCTAAATTCAATCATACACCTTCATTACTTAATTACAATATCAACCCTTCAACTCCATACCATTCTGAATCTCAAAAATAATTCAGATGATTTTGGAACTTTATTCCACTTTATATTGGCTCCTTCACCAAAATGACTCATCCGATATGCAAATCATCTCCCAATTCAACAAGGTGATTCAGTGAGCCAAATCATTTGAGAAACATGGATCATAATTTTTTTTTTTTTTTACCTCAAGTGCTTTTCATTTCTTAAACTTTACTTTCATGTTTTCTTTTCTTGCTTCTTTTCCTGTGTCTTAGCTCCTAGGGCTGTTTTATTCCATATATTTTGGAGTCGACTCTCGATTTCCAATGCCTGGCAATGGAGAATCAACTATTTTTGAAATTGACTGCTCGCACTATTCGTCAGAGAAAACACCAACAATGACTTGTAGGAATGTCAGCCTTCCTGTCTATGAAATAAACAAAAAGTTATGGATTTATATCTTGATGAAGAAACTATTAGACTATATTTTAACAGGTAACTTTCGGCTAGTTAGCTCGTTTTCCAGCAGCATGGGTGGCGAAATGTTGTTACGCTGACAATTATGTTAACGCCCGAGCTAACTAACTGCTGCCTGAAGCGTTATTCATAGCTTGTAAAAAAAACAACCTTTTTGATTTCATATAAAACAAAGATATTTATACATATATAAAATGAAGAAATATCCTGCCGCTGTTCTCAAATTTAACACCCAAGTACTTTTGGCATATAGTATTATCATATGCATTAATTTTAATTTGAGTCATTTTCTAGTACAGTATATTTGCTTTGACTGTGTGACTGATGAGTACATATCATAAATATATTTAAATACTCTTAAATATTCAAACATGCTGAAATATGAAATTCTACTATCCACTTAACAGAAAAAAAAAAATCACACAGTGCAATAAATATTCAGGCTGTTTTTGCCCAGAAACATGAATGTAGTATACCTTTAAAGGTCATAGGCAAGGGTTGGAGGTGAAACACAGAATATCAACTTTATTGTCTAGAAGAACGACCCAAAAAGCGAATTCAATCTTCCTAGTGTCTAATTTGCACCCTAAAATTGAATAAAATGGTTAAAATATACTGTTTTGTCCAATTTCCGAAGGTTTGTTTACATCTAACTTATGCGCACTTTCACCGCCAGGGGACCGTCGTCATGACGTCATTTAAGCCAAACAGACTGGGAGCAGCTCTGTGTTTACTTGCGAACCGAGCACACGTGTACGGACATTTTGTTCGTGAGAGGTTGTGTAAAATGTCTGATAGCGATTTTGAAGTAGGAACTCTCCAAATTGAATATCGAGAGGTGAAACCATATATGTATGAACCTATGGCCGTTGCGAAGCAATTGGTAAATGTGGCTCACTGGTTTGACTGTGCAGCCTCGGAATCGGACAGCGACTCAGCCGACTCTGATCATGGTGAACCCGGACCTCAACAAGACTCGCACCCAAATAATTTATCCTGGTAATTATGATAAATTCCTACTTTCATCGTAATACTAAATAAGAGCCCTTTTGAAGAATAATTAAACCGCCCTCCCTAGTGGATATTGGTAATGATTACTTGACAGTGCGCCAGTAGGCCACATTAGCCTACCATCCACGGCATTATACTATTTATAGCCTACTCTAAGCGAGGAAAGATTCCTTTGTCTCATTTCCACAATGATTGTACAGGATCCCTCAGGATTCTTGACTTGTCAATTGCAAGCAAAAGTAAAAATGTTTACCTCCAATCTTTTTTTTTCTTGAGCGTTGCTGGTCTGTTTCTTCTTTGACTGCTTGATTTTGTTTCACGCGCACAATCCACTCTCCCCGCCTCTTCTCCTCTTTCGGAAAAAGCCAACCCTCTGGCTTCCCGTGCACAATCCACTCTCTCCGCCTCATCTCCTCTTCCGGAAAAAGCCAACCTGCTCGCTCCGCCTCATCTCCTCTTTCGGAAAAAGCCAATTCACTCTCTCCGCCTCATCTCCTCTTTCGGAAAAAGCCAACCCACTCGCTCCGCCTCTTCTCCTTTTTCGGAAAAAGCCAATCCTCTCGCTCCGCCTCTTCTTTTTCGGAAAAAGCCAACCCTCTCGCTCCGCCTCTTCTCCTCTTCCGGAAAAAGCCAACCCACTCGCTCCGCCTCTTCTCCTCTTCTGGAAAAAGCCAATCCTCTCGCTCCGCCCTTCTCTTCCGGAAAAAGCCAATCCACTCTCTCTGCCTCTTCTCCTCTCTCGGTAAAAGGTAAAAACTTCTTCCTGAACCGGTCCAGTTGTTACAGTTCACTGCACAACAATAAGGCATGGTTTTTCTTTGGAAATTCATGAACGCACGTCTGCACTCAAGCCAAACGGCAATGTAAGTAAACAGAACTGGACTCAACTCAAGCGGTTTGTTTGTCTTAAATGATGTCACGTGCCGAGTGGTCACGAAAATAGCTGAACAGAAATTCGCCGCGATCTGCGCTAACTTATTTTAATTATTACTTATTAACAATACTTCTTGGGACCAGAAGAAAATTACAGAGGTTTTTTTTAACATATAAAGTTTCAAATGTGCATGAAATTAAAACCGTTGCCTATGACCTTTAAAATTTATGTTACATAATTGGACCTTAAAGGTGACATACCCCTTCACATATTATACCCACAGTTCCCTGAGGTCTTAATGAAATGTCTGTCACATACTTTGTTAAAAATACCACAAGGATAAAAAGCACCACAGCTCCCTTCTCACCTTCACTACGTTCACACTGCAGGCTGAAGTGACTCAAATCCGATTTTTTCACCCATATGTGACCTGTATCCGATCTTTTATTGACAATATGAACGACACAGATCCGATTTTTTCAAATCCGACCCAGGCCGTTTGGATATGTGGTCCTAATTCCGATTCCTATCCGATCTTTTCATATGCGACTTCAGTCTGAACCGCCAGGTCGCATTCATCCGACTTACACGTCATCAACAAGCCACAAACGTCACTATTCTGCACTGAAGTAGGCGGCGGGTCTCTCAAAAAAAAGTTACAACAACATGGCTTTGATGTTCCTTTGAACGGAGGTTGCAGTCACTACCCCGCAGAACGCCTGAGCCAAAACCCTTGCCCTCTTCCTTCTCAACCTCCTCCTTAACATCAGGCTATTGTGCATGTTCTGGCTCCGTCACAACAACAACTGCATCATCGCCAGGTACTCCATGCTGGCTACTGTCATACACAGGAAACTTTAGGTTACTTCCGTAAACACTGGCCATGCTCACTGCGTGTGACGTTGTCGTATCCTGCAATGCGCATGCGGAACACTTTTAGGTCACTTTTCGTTCATACTGAGGATCACATACAAGTCGCATATATTTGTTAATGTGAACGACCTCACAAGAAAATCGGATTTCACAAAAAAATCGGAATTGAGCATTAAGCCTTGCAGTGTGAACGTAGTGCTTGTCTAAACCGCTGATTTGAGTTCCTGTTCCTTTAAATGATAATGAGCCACTGCTCACCCCACCCCCTCTTCCACTAGCCAATCAGGTAACACTTTCCTTATGAATATTCATTCGCAAAGGCAGTTCTCAAAGAAATATGCTGACAAAGAGAGTGTATTAAGAAGGTGGAAAGAGTACTTTGAGGATTTATTAAATGAGGAGAATCCAAGAGAGAAAAGGTCAGATTCGTTGGCGGCAGCAAATCAGGAAGTAGAGTTGGTTAGTAAGGATGAGGTGAGGGCAACCATGAAAAGAATGAAGACTGGTTAAAGCAGTCGGACTAGATGGTATCCCGATTGAGGCTTGGAGATGTTTGGGTGAGACAGCTGTGGAGTTCCTCACGAGATTGTTTAATAAGACCTTAGAGAATGAGAAAATGCCGAATGAATGGAGAAAGAGTGTGCTAGTCCCAATATACAAGAATAAGGGAGATGCACAGAGCTGCAGTAATTACAGAGGGATAAAATTGATGAGCCACACCATGAAGTTATGGGAAAGGGTATTGGAGGCGAGATTGAGAAGAGAGGTAGCAATCTGTGAACAGCAGTACAGGTTTAAGAATTTTAATGGAGAAGTACAGGGAAGGCCCGAGAAAGCTACATTGTGTGTTTGTAGACCTGGAGAAGGCATACGATAGAGTGCCGAGAGATGAGTTATGGTATTGTATGAGAAAGAGTGGAGTGAATGAGAAGCATATTAGAGTGGTGCAAGACATGTATGAGAACAGTGAAACAGCAGTGAGGTGTGCAGTTGGAACAACTGAATGGTTCAAGGTGAAGGTGGGACTTCATCAAGGATCTGATTTGAGTCCTTTCTTGTTTGCCATAGTGATGGATAGCTTGACGGACGAAGTGAGGCAAGAGTCACCATGGAACATGATGCTTGCGGATGATATTGTGATATGTGGTGAAAGTAGAAAGGAGGTTGAGTTGGGTTTGGAGAGATGGAGGGATGCATTGGAACGAAGAGGAATGAAGGTGAGCAGGAGCAAAACAGAATACATGTGCATCAATGAGAATGGGGATGAGAGTGTAGTGAAGATGCAATGAGTAGATGTAAAGAAAGTTGGTGAATTCAGGTACCTGGGGTCAACTTTGCAGGAAAATGGGGGCTGCGATAGTGAGGTGAGAAAGAGAGTGCAGACAGGGTGGAGCAGTTGGAAAAGGATTTCGGGAGTTATTTGTGATAGGAAAGTCCCAGCAAAAGTGAAAGGTAAGATGTATAAGACAGTAGTGAGACCAGCTGTGACGTACGGATTGGATCCAATCCAGTACCCTTTAACGAAGAGACAGGAGACAAAGTTGGAGGTGGCGGAGTTGAGGGCGTTAAGGTTTGCGATGGGACTGACAAGGTTGGACAGGATAAGGAAGGAGCACATCAGAGGGACAGCACATGTGGAGAGCTTGGGAATTAAACTAAGAGAGATGAGACTGAGATGGTATGGGCACATCCTGAGAAGAGATGCAGAGTATGTTGGAAGGAGAATGTTGAGGATGGAGCTGCCAGACACACGAAAACAAGGAAGGCCAAAGAGGAGAT
Source organism: Neoarius graeffei (assembly GCF_027579695.1). Taxonomy (NCBI): domain Eukaryota; kingdom Metazoa; phylum Chordata; class Actinopteri; order Siluriformes; family Ariidae; genus Neoarius; species Neoarius graeffei. The sequence goes on from NC_083579.1 coordinate 54,216,067, forward strand.
ACATGGATGTGGTGAGAGAGGACATGAAAGTGGTAGGTGTGGTAGAGAAGGATGCGGAGGACAGGGAGCAATGGAGACGAAAGATTCGTTGTGGCGACCCCTAATCGGGAGCAGCCAAAGGAAGAAGAAGAAAGACAGTTCTCAAGCTATGAGTGGAGATACTCAGATGAGGGGGCGGAATAATTCTAATGAGCTCCTGATGTGATATAGAAAGCGGAGCCAAATCTGAACGTTTTGTTGAAGTATGTTTTCTGAAATAGGCAACCCAAAAGAAACTAACTGGGTGTTTTATTTCAGTAGATTGGTACTCCAGATACCCAAATGTATGTGCACAAGCTCTAAAAAAATTAGTTTTTTCACAGAGGGGAATCGTCAGGGCCTTCTAGGCCTTCAGAGAAGGCCCAAACATATCAGCATTTCAAATGTTATATTTAATTTCTTTCATTTTTAAATTAATGTCATAATGTCATTATAATTATTCTCTTCTAATTCTAATTTGGCCTTATTTTCTATCAAATTTGCTTCATAAATGAAAGGATGATTGTCCTGGAAACATTACAATAGAGTTATCCAATGAGCTTTTTTTGCTTGTTGTCTTTAGGCTGAGAAGAGTTTCGAGCCGGATCACTCACTGATTCAGACTTCATTGTCAGGACAGAAGGCCATGGCAGTGTATGTTTATGTAGGAAATGACAGATGAATTAACCAATCAGATTTTGATTTATAGTGAGAGGGACCAAAAATTTATTGCCCTGAGCCTTCTCAAAGGTCAACACTAGCTTAATCGTGAATCGGCACCATCAGTGCTGTAATGACGCAACCTTCCAGCCAGTGTAGCATTCATCCGTAGTGTTAGCAAATGCTAATAAAGCAGTCAAGCCAGTTCTACTGAGAGCAAGTAGCACAGGCTAATGACCGAGAAACTAAGACATCTGTCTCCACACTTCTTCCACGCACACGTAGCAATGTCATAATTTCATATGAATAAAGTTTTGATGTTTTTTGTGAACTTCCCCAAATCCCAATGTTGTAAAATATGTTAATTTGTTGGGTTTTGTTAATGGTTCCACTATTGTTTCTGATGGAGCGTTAATTTGTGTAACACGCCTGTGGACATTATTGTGCTTGGGCTGTCTAGAAAGGGGTAAGTTGGGTTTGTGAATCCTGCATGAATAATATTAATTAATGCAGTATATATATGTTATTTACCAGCTGGGAGGTCCATATGTTGAAATACCGTAAGGTCGGTCCGTATGGTGAAATACCGTGACCTCGGCCTTGAATACTGACCTCGGCCCAGAGGGCCTCGGTCAGTACTTTCAAGACCTCGGTCACGGTATTTCACCATACAGACCGACCTTAAGCTGGTAAATAATATATATATTTTTTTCTTTACCAAATTCTAACAGAAAACAAGAGCGCCCAAAAGGGAAAACCAAGCCGAGCCGCCATTTCGAATCCTCATTCACGGCTGTAATGCAAATTGCTTCCTCCTCGGTATACAAGTGCACTTCCATGGCAGGAAAAAAAAAAAAACTACATTTTGCCACCTATGTAGTCCCCTATTTATACAAAATTGAGTCATTCAGGATTCAGCCATGTTTTTGCTCGGCGTTAGCAAATTACAGGTTTTAGCTTTCTCCTGAAATGTTTTATTTTATTTCTTCTTCCTCAGGGTAGTAAAACTCGCTTTCGCTGTGAAGACTGTCGTTATCGCTATCCATGCTGGCAAAAATTTACAAGATTTTTGATAATCTTAGAAATAAATCTTATAGAAAAAAGATAAATGTTGACAAAAAATTCTACTATGTTTGTTGTTGTTGTGAACAAGCGAATCGCCAGAGGTCCGTAACCGGGGTCCATAACTGGGGTCCGTACTGTAGGATACGGACCCGCTCGCCAGCCAATCAGAGCGCAGGATTTGGACCGCGGAAAAAATAAGTTTTTTTATTTTTCCCAAGATATGATGTTTATTTTTTGATGTAAGAATGTTTTGAAACACATCCGCTGTTTGTATCAGATCAAATATGTAAATTAGCGTCGTAAAATTCTGTGTGAAACAGAGTGTTTATCTGAGTAGCCACTTGGCTGGGTGCTAATTGGTGTATTATGTATGTTGTAAGGATGCCAGAATGCTTTCTCCTGTCTCCGTGTGTTGATAGCCCTGTCATTCATTGTTTTTCAGAATAAATGCTGACAGATCAACTCTTCGCCTCCTCTGCATCATCTATTAGCTACACAGAGACTTTTAGTTATTATTAGAGTATCTGACTGGTTATAGTCAGTTACACACACTCACCCCAGTATTTTTCACTCATACTTAAGTATTCATTTCCCTATGTAATTTACTTAGTTACTTTGAAAATCAACATTGACAATTACACACAACAGAGCTACCTGGCACCCTGCCGCTAATCCCTTGCAAAATCCTTTGCCCTGTTGCTTTTTTGGTGTGTGTGGCTAAGTTTTGACTGAGCTCAAGTCCCAGCTCTAATAGTAACGGTTTGCCACTGGGTTTTCATAATATGTCCCCTTAGTATTGAGTTACCTTTTCTTACTAAAATTAAAGGTGAGCTACGTGCACATTCCCAGGTAAAAGATACAGAGTAAAGGTACAAAACATTTTGTTGTCACCCCAACAACAAAGCAAAGTACAGTTTAGTATTTCTGAGAGTGAATCTATAGGCTGAATGAGGAACCAGTTCAACAGGAAGTGTTCTCCAGCAGGGCTAATAGCTGAGAAGTTGCTGTGATGCAGAGCAACTTATGTTCATGGACAGCACAACACTCTTGGCCATGATTGCTTCTCGTATTTCTTGCTATGTATCAACACTTCATGTTGATATATTACTTCTAAAGTACTTTCCAAACTATCGGACATCTCTCTCGTCACCACAGCTGCTCTTTATATGAGGTATCTTAGAGACAGAAAATGTAACAGACCTCTATTAGTGGTTTGTAGTGGTTCACTGATACTATGAAATTCAGATGCTTAAGTGAATAGAGTGCATTGCACAATACTCTTTCATTTGTTCGTTCATCTTCAGTAACCACTTTATCCTGGTCAGGGTCACAGTTGATCCAGAGCCTATCCTGGGAACACTGGGCATGAGGTAAGAATACATGCTAGTCCATCATAAGGGCACCATGCACACACACATTCATATCCTCATGAACACGTAGGGGCAATTTATCTTAAAGGTAAACTGCCTTTCAGATTTTTCAAGTATAGGTCATAAAAATAATTTTCCCTGACAACCAATTATTTTTGCTTAGTGGACCGAAAGCTACTGAATTTGAATCACAGACTTCCAATTTTGTTAGGTTTTTTTTTTTTAATAGAACAATTAATGAATTTAGGGCCATGTGGTCCACTATTTTTTCCTGCTTCACCATGACCCAATTCAAGATACTACATCATGCATCACATGGTGGGCTTTCCCCGTTCACACAAAGCATTGTGGGATACAAATTTGAAACAGGAGAGAAAAATGGAGGACGTGAGTGTGCAAATGAAACGTGAAAGACCAACTACAATAATCAGGGATGCAAACGGCGCGCCTTTTGGCGGATGCCGCCTTTTTCACGGCTGAATCGCGCAGATCCGATTTTTTTTTAGGAGGGGGGGGCGTTGGAGTGTCTGATTATAATTTCATCAAAGTAAATTCTGTATATAAGCAAATGCCGTTACAGTCCATGAAACATAGGAAGTATAAGTATGAGAAGAAAACAGTAAATCAGAAAGCTGCGCATGTTTGCGCGGAGCTGCGCAAACATGCACGGCTTTCTGATTTACTGTTTTCTTCTCATACTTATACTTCCTATGTTTCATGGACTGTAACGGCATTTGCTTATTTAGTAATTTTAATACAGAATTTACTTTGAAATTATAATCAGACACTCCAATGCCCCCCCTAAAAAAAAAATCGGATCTGCGCGATTCAGCCGTGAAAAAGGCGGCATCCACCAAAAGGCGCGCCGTTTGCATCCCTGTATAATGGAAAGCAAGAAGAAAAGACGTTATGTTGCGAAAGAAAGAAAACGCAGGACCAAACTAATAAATATCGGTGGTCAGCGAGCACCTCGGTGTGATCAGCTGTTCATTTAGTGAAAGAATAATGTAACGATCAGTACACGGTCAAGGTAAACCTGTAGATGACAGTAATGTAACACTGTGGATGCCAGCTGCCGTAAAACCCAAAAGAAGAAGGAGGAAGTAAACCTGCGCAAGTGCACACGTACTTCCTCTCTCTGCTTGACTGCGCGATGCGAGCGATTTCATGCACATTATTTGCTAGGGAATCCCCTTAAATTAAATAACTTCCCAGCCACAGAATGGCCTGGGTTTTTGGGTTTTTTTTTTTGAGATATTACAGAAATAAACATACATCACAATGACCAAATTTCAGAGGGAACTAAATTTCACCGATTTTATGAAATCGAAAGGCCGTCTAACTTTAATTAATATCTCTACTGCCATATTTTGGGAAAGTGGGAGGAAAATGGGGAGCAAGGAGAAAACCATGCAAGACAGGGAGAACGTGCACAGACAGTACTGCCATACAGACAGTAATCTGAACTCAGGATCAAAGCAGGGACCCTGGAGCTATGCGGCAGCAACACTACCTGCTGCTCCATGTGCCACCCGACTGCACAATATTACACCATAAAAAATATAACGATTACCTACTGCATGCCATTTAAATGTGGAATTATAACATTGGTGCAGAAAATAGAATATCTGGACAATTTTTAAATGTACATTAAATTCACCATCAGTCCTATAATTTAAACCAACTTAATGTCTAAAACTGTTAGTGGAGCTCCCTGCGTGCGAAGCAGGCAGAACGACGCTCCATACTTAAGAGAATATGAACGACGTATGTGTACCACCACAGTTAACCCAATCATAAGTGCAAGGCAACGTATCTCAAATACTTGACCACCGGACAATGAAATTTGTATCTTTCTTTACATAAGATAGCTGGGTTTTTATCCAGCACTTATATTTAATTTGCTTTTAAAAAAATAATGTGGGATTACTTAACACATTTTACATTCATCAGGACCTCCGCTTTTAGGCAGTGCCTAAATATATATAGCTTATTACTTAGCCAACCTAAAGTCTATAAATACTACTATTATAAGGCACAAGCTACTTCCAGTAAAATCGTGCACCCTGATTGATTCCTTGGTGGGCAGTATTTTCCCGTAATGCCCGTGGGCGATTACGGACTTTCTTCCCAAGGCACCAGCTTTCAGTGTTGCAAAAAACAAACAAAACGACAAAAAAAAGATGAATTAGAAATCAAAACGGAATCAAAAATGGCCGAAACACAAAAGACAAACAAGAGTCACTAAGTTATTCAAGAAATAAGCAATGAAGAGCCTTCAGAAATCGCTCATCGCTAACAGAAATTCAGTTTTGAAACCGCTAGCCGTTTATTCTGCATGCGTGACTCAACTACGTTACAAATATGATGTGACTGAAAGCAGCGTCACACCTCATTATAACCATCTATTTTAATCTTAGAAATAAAAAGGTCATATAATAAAGTCCTTATTAACCTCGCTTGCTCAGTCTTTATGGAAAAATATCAGCCCTCTGTCTGATATTTTCCTGTAAAGACCTCGCGCTCAGTTAATAAACAGTTAATAAATCATTATAATTCCACTTTCAACTTTCTTTTAAACAGAATGTTTAAACAGTTTGTTGGATGATGGAATGATGAATTTCATGTTTCAAGATGAGAATACAACATAGCAACCCATGCATCCTGCACACTGTATATGATTTATTGTTGATTGTTGAGTCGTCCCTAAACAGCAGCACACCCGTGTGCCAATGTTGGAATCTTGTATCTAAACTGGCATGGTTAATATACTCAAGTAAAGGTATATTATGTAAAGATCCACTGCGAACAAATTAGTGCCAGTGAGTATGTAATTGGCTCACAGTCAGTTTTTCATAGGAGAAGAGTAGCAGAGAGGCGATTAGATGGACAGGCAGACTTACTCTTGCTGTAGGCAGCCTCTGATTTGCTGCGCATCATGGAGCGAGCTCTGTGCTGACCCGATGCAGGCTGAGTGGTAACTGAAGCCTGATCGTCTGACTCTATGGTGGTCAGGTCATGCATGCTGAAACTCCGAAGGCGATCAGATAACACGCCCTGGCCCTGTGGTAGAATTGTCAGTGTAATCTTTTTACGTGTTTTTTTTATTATTATTTGCATTTAAACCTTAGTGAAATTTAGTGATGTAGGATTGTCTTTTAACATGAGAGTCTGAATAAAAAGGGCTATATAATTAGCAATATAATTAACAAAAAACCCCAACAGTTTTAAAATAAATTACATTCTGTACTTTATCCACAGAGATAATAATAATAATAATAATAATAATAATAATAATAATAATAACTGAGCTGGAACAATATGTCACTGCAATAATAATAATAATGTCACCTTAGTGGCAGCCATTACTGCAGCTGTAGCGGCCACATTCAGGCTTTTCCTTCCAAAGTGCATCAGGGTGTCATAACTTTTGTCCTTTGCTTGGCACAGGTATTCATCAATGTCCTGGAAAATGCAAGTAATCATGAAATAAGTTACTTACCCTCAGGGTGAGGTAGACAAGTAAAGTCAGTGTTATAACTGATAAATCATAAATATGATTTATCATTCAGTGCTACTTCCTTCTTATGTCCTTACTTCCTCATTACAACACCAGATTTCCAAAAAACAAGCTTTTGGGTTTTTGTTGTTTTGTTTTGCCCTTTTTTTTTTTTTACTTTGCTCCTTTTCCTCTAGCAGTGCCCTTGCACTCTTCCTCCATTATAACCATGACGAATATCCTGCCTCACAAATAAAGGGCAGGAGAAACACTTTGGAGAAAGTATAGCATCATTTCCTATGACTGTTCATCAACTGGGAACATTTCACCTAACACACTGCAGGAAACAGGGTCAAGCACAAACTTCAGGCACACAACAAGATGGGTTTTCATTTCCGGAAAAAAAAAGTTCCATTCATGCTTAAAAAAACAGAAAAGAAGAAAAGAAACACAACTAGGTGAAGGTGAGCAGATCTTCAGAAGCATACCTTTTCTTTAGAGGACAAAGTCGGGTGAACAAACTTCCTATACAGCACACTGGATCCCTTTGTGTACGGTGAAAGTAACCACACCATAAAAGCAATTTTGAGCTCATAGTAAAATGGAAGCCTTCAAAAGAAACAAGAGATGAGTCCTAGCTAGGCATCATGATTTCAAGCTCTTTGTCATCAGGCATAATTGTTTGATCAACATTGAATCAAGGGATACGCCTTCAGTGGGAAATGAGCAGGAAGGCATTATTTCACTTACCAACACAAGAATAAATCTGTGATCACTTCAGCTGCTGTGAATAGTGCAAATATTATCCAATACATCATCCATTTTACCTGTTGAAATACAAAAACATTCTAAAGAAATTTTTGAAATTTAAATGTGACTGAGCACATTCCTGTAAGATGAAGCTGAAAAAGCGGGCTGTAGATGTGAGTGCAGTAAGGCATGAAATGCTCATTATATAGATAACGTTATGCAGTTCATACTCACATATTCTCTCACATCTTTTGATTTGACAGCTTTATATGATGAGTATGCAGGGTAAAGGGTCCCAAATATGAGCCTGTGAGATACAAATAGATCAACTAGATCAGCAGTACAGGATTCAGTTTAGCCTGAGTGTTATAACCTTCAGTATAACCTTTAATAAATACATTAAATGTAAATGAATAAATTATGGTTATTTGCATTAAAGATGGCCTAATGTCGGGGCGGCATGGCCTCACAGCAAGAAGGTCCGGGTTCGAGCCCCGTGGCCGGCGAGGGCCTTTCTGTGCGGAGTTTGCATGTTCTCCCCGTGTCTGTGTGGGTTTCCTCCGGGTGCTCCGGTTTCCCCCACAGTCCAAAGACATGCAGGTTAGGTTAACTGGTGACTATAAATTGACCGTAGGTGTGAATGTGAGTGTGAATGGTTGTTTGTCTCTATGTGTCAGCCCGGTGATGACCTGGCGACTTGTCCAGGGTGTACCCCACCTCTCGCCCATAGTCAGCTGGGATAGGCTCCAGCTTGCCTGCGACCCTGTAGAACAGGATAAGCGGCCACAGATAATGGATGGATGGATAGGAATGTCTGTTATTTGACTAAATGTAAATCGAAATTTTCAAAGTGCACCTTATAATGTAACATATTAAAATGTTTCTAGACCCTGTAATAACTATATAGTGCTGTATTAAGAGATGGCCACAATATATATATGTGCAAGGAAAGTATTCTGTGTTCTGATTAAACTATTTAAGTTAAAGGTATTAATTAAAAAGTTTATAGGTTGCCAGATTTTCAATAACATCTAGACCATCCCTATAAATCATTTACTTTTATGCCTAAATAGAATCAGATATCAGAAAATAAGGCTGTGAAAGATGACTGCATTTTTTTTTACTGTCATTTGCAATGTAGCCTAAAATCAAGTGACAACTGAAGGTTAGACTAATAGAATTTTATAAATCAGCTAGAGGTACATACTCAAATATACACCGAATGTCAGCCTAATAGTCCTAATGTTTATTAAGTGGCAATTTTTGTAAATTTGTTATAATTCTGCCAAAATCTGCAATCCACATATACTTTATTAAATATAATAATAATAATGCAGGATATGCACTGCCTGTAGATACTGCTCTCTATTATAAATATACTACTGCATTTGAAAACCATAAAAATTGTATACAATTTTGGCCTCACTGTATGTATTCAGGGAAAGACAGCCATTCACATTCACACCTATGGGCAGTTTAGAGTAGCCAGTTGATCTACTCTGCATGTCTTTGGACTGTGGGAAGAAACCAGAGCATCCGGAGGAAACGCACACAGGCATGGGGAGAACAGCAAACTCCACACAGAAAGACCCCAGTTGACTGATAGGTTCAAACCCAGAAACTTACTGCTGTGAGGTGAAAGTGTTAATCACTGCACAACTGTGAAACCCCTCACTGTGTGCACTTAATTCTAAATACATCTTGTAACCTGAAAGAAAAACTACTCCAGCAAAATTGATACCACACTGCATCTGGCTAGTTTCTTTCAGGCTTCTGTTTACATTTTTCTGCTCTTCAGTCAGTACACAGCTGCTCAGGTTTTATCTTCACCATGTTTAGATGCAATGTCTTGAAACTTATCCTCTGCAGCGTCTGATTGTTTGGATGTGACTGTATAACAATCCTACTAATTTTCCCGAACATGTGGAGTTCAAAATGGTTCATAGCAGGTGTATAACTGGTGAAGACTGACCAACAGCCCCACTGATGGTAATTTCATCTCATTATCTCTAGCCGCTTTATCCTGTTCTACAGGGTCGCAGGCAAGCTGGAGCCTATCCCAGCTGACTATGGGCGAAAGGCGGGGTACACCCTGGACAAGTCGCCAGGTCATCACAGGGCTGACACATAGACACAGACAACCACTCACACTCACATTCACACCTACGGTCAATTTAGAGTCACCAGTTAACCTAACCTGCATGTCTTTGGACTGTGGGGGAAACCGGAGCACCCGGAGGAAACCCACGCGGACACGGGGAGAACATGCAAACTCCACACAGAAGGGCCCTCGCCGGCCCCGGGGCTCGAACCCAGGACCTTCTTGCTGTGAGGCGACAGCGCTAACCACTACACCACCGTGCCGCCCCCCTGATGGTAACTTGTTTCGTGTAATTTTTAAGATGTTCATTTATTGATTTATTTCTGAATTTATTTTCAACCACAAAATGTGGAGGACGCCATTTGCTGACGATGTTTAACAAAAAAAAAACACAACACTGTCAAATATAAAAATCTCGCAATTACCCCCACAACTATGCACAGCTTGCAACATCTTTTTGATGTTTGAACAGTATCTTTAATAGAAAGAGCAAAGCATATGACCTGAGCACACGGTAGTGTTAGTGAGTGTGGAGCATGAGCACAATGAGCCCAATGTGCTGTGATTTGTGCACACAAAGGTATTTGCAAATGTGCAGCGGTGAAGTGAGAGCATTTCAGTTCCACGAGCAACGAGACACACACACACACACACACATCCTTTCCCCGTTTGCCAGGATTTACCCTTTGCTCACAAGTCAAGTTAATTACAGTAGAAGCACCATGGCCTAAAATAATAAGAAAAGTATTTTTAGATCTTTATTTCATTATTACTGAAAAATTGTGGTTATAGCACTGTATTACTGCAGTTATACCATAGTTACCCGAATATATTACCTGAATACCATAATATATATACATAGTTACCATAGTTCTGTTCACTGTAGAAGAAACTACTTTTGTATCCTATTCAGAATTTTTAGTGATGGAAAAGTACATTGTGATCTTAGGCTACTGTTGAGTGGCTGTCACACTCAGCGACATCTCACATCTCCCCAGTAAATAGCATGCAATCGGACTGGGTTTAGATTAGTTCTTCCCTTGGACCTCTGGAGAACGCCTTAAGGTTTCTGAGTTTAAAAAAAAACAGTTTCCAGGTAAAAATGTAATCCTGCTTAGCTATCTCAGATGGTTGTTTTGTTCCTAAGAGTACAATATGACTGTTGGTCTCAAAGTGGGGTCACAGCATAGTCAAAGGGTCCATGTTTTTGTTTTTTTGTTACAGTGGTGGAAACACAATATCACATTATCAAAGTTATTCTATGGGGTCCAGGCACTACAGTCAACTCAGACCTAATGTGTTCGATCAGTAGAAATGTCAGGTATAGAGCGTTCTATGGCTCCCAAAAAATACAATAACATTTTTTCTAATAATTTTCATGAAATAAATCTATACTGATGGGGTGTGTAGAATTTATTTTCAAATTAAAGGCTACGAAAAGTTTGATAATCACTGCAATATGGAGCTGAAGACTTTACAATGCTAAATCTGTAGCGGAGATACAACTGCAGCGCCCCCTGTTGGAGAAGTTTGAACGCGTTTATAAACTTCAGCGTTGTTGTCATGTTGTAATCAGTAGGAAAGACATTGTGACATTGTTTCTGACATTGAAGCGTCACATAATATAGAAGGCTAAACTGTAAGGACATTTAGCTACCAGGTATGTCAAAGTAACTCATAGTAGGCTATTAGTTTAATCAGCTATGTAATAATAATAATAATAATAATAATAATAATAATAATAATAATAATATAGTAACACGTTGCCCGGAAGACTGTACAATACACTTCAATACATCCAGCAGATGTCGGGTGTGTAGTTTGCAGGCCAAACACGTTTTTATGACCCTGATTATTTTCCAAGTTTATTCTGCCTGCTTGACAAAAATAGCTCAGACACCCGAACGTTCCTAACTCAGGGACACAGAGAAGCGAGCTGAGCCAGACGAAACTGAAGTGAACCGCGTTGTTGTGGAGCTACAGGGCCCCTGAAGGCCCGAAAGGTGATACTTATTATCTTGTGCGCACAGTTATACAAGCCCCAAGACTTCAAGGGGCCCCTGAGTAATTAGAAATCAGAAACTCCCAGAAAAACCTGGGCCAAAGCTGCACCTGTGTTCAAGTCCATATCTGTACACAAATGCTCTCACAGCTCAGAGACAGCTGCACATCTGATCTAAGCAAGTGCTCGACCTACATACAGACTAACCGCCCAGAAAACAGACAGACAGACAGACAGGGCAAAAAAAACAAACAAAAAATAAACAGCCAACTCACACACTGACACCGTGTCATCACACCTTGCTGCTCCACCACCATATTGTGCCCTGCCAACCTGAATGCCAGTCAGTTTGTACCCTATATTTAGATCATTAGGACGCTGTGATGCAGCTCTTTAGTGTCCAGCAAAGTGTCGCCCATGCCATGTAACCGGATATTGTAATCTAAATTTAATTGGCTCGCCATTTTGTGGTTTCTTTTACACACAAGCTTAAGTTTTCCATTATTAAAAAAAAACAAAAACAAATTGAACTTATTATAAAGTAATGATGTGCATGCAGGTTTATGTAGGTATAATTTGCTTTAATAGGCTAATTTGATTTCTTTTAAATATTGCAAACCCAGTCCCTATTTCAGAAGATTAACCCCATCACACCCAGTGACAGGCCGAATGTCATCCCCATTTTTTTTTATTTTATTTTTTTTTTAAAGATACGAGGAGAAAAAAAATCCTTTATATCCTGATGGGCGCTGGCTGCAGAAACATCTTCAGATGAAATGCAGTGAAAGAAACGCGCATAATTGTCCAGATTTGCGTCACAGCGCCTTTGTTTGGCCGCAGTTTATTCACAGCTCTGGATATGACACTAATTCACTTCGGTTTGGGGAAGAGAGAGATTCAGGACAACACTAGCTGTCACTCGTCTGTATTAGATTAATCAAACACGTCTGTATGAGAAAGTCTTACCGCGTCACGACTTGCATATATATATATATATATTTTTTTTTTTAATTATTATTATTATAATAATATTCTGCTTGGAATTAAGGAGGTAACATAAACACGGTCCTGAACAGCACAAAAGAGAGATGAGACTAAACCTAAAGATTTAGACTGGAGGGGGGGAGAGAAAAGCATTGCACGAATAGAAGAAAAATACTTACACCACAAGCCTGGAAATAATCCACGAGACCATTGCGCTATGATCTGAGAGCTGCTTGTCAGCAGGGAGGAGTTTCCTTCGCGACTGCTGGCGGTGACTGTTTGACAGCGGACACTTCTGCGCATGCGCCAAAAGCTATGGCTAGCTCCAAAACCGCACACTAGCATACTAAAGAGAATTTCACAAAACGGAATATCAAAATACCAATAACTCAGACACACACTTTAATCCCTGCACCACATATACCTATACCAGAGTAGCTAATTACAAAGAATGTCGAATAATAGTTTATACTTAGTGTATAGCTCCAGTAAATAGTGTACTATTTTTAGATACTATTTAGTACGGAAGTATGTGATTAGCCTGATTCGAGATGCGAGCGTTGTATGGAAGGCCAAAATGGCCAAAAGTCATTACTCAGAAAATGGACACCACGTGACAGACCAAACTCGACATGTTCAGTTCTCTGTTTATTCCTGAAATTTGGTGAGTTTGTGAACCATACAATACAGATATTATATTCAAGTCTATGAGACAGGCACACAGTGTTTGGCAACTTGATATAAGAGAGGATTGTTTGGTGTGTGTGTGTGTGTGTTTTTTTTAATCCCTGAGTCATGGTTAAAGCCAACACCCTCCTTTTTATACATAAACTGACAATGAATGAAGAGTCAAAGCTCTAGCCTATCAGTAACACAAACCTTTTACATTGTATGAAGAGCACACATACTATACAAACAAGAACACACACACTTAGGAAGGCTTGTTAAAACAAAATTCTCAGTGGATATGACATTCCCAGCTCTCCTCAGTAAAAAGGAAGGCTTTGGTTACCTCTAACACTAAACCATTCAGTAATTTAGTCCTGTGTTACATTACAGCAAACCAGTTAAAGGAACAGTCCACCGTACTTCCATAATGAAATATGCTCTTATCTGAATTGAGACGAGCTGATCCGTACCTCTCCGAGCTTTGCGCGACCTCCCAGTCAGTCAGACGCAGTCAGACGCGCTGTCACTCCTGTTAGCAATGTAGCTAGGCTCAGTATGGCCAATGGTATTTTTTGGGGCTGTAGTTAGATGCGACCAAACTCTTCCGCGTTTTTCCTGTTTACATAGGTTTATATGACCAGTGATATGAAACAAGTTCAGTTACACAAATTGAAACGTAGCGATTTTCTATGGAAAGTCCGCACTATAATGACAGGCGTACTAACACCTTCTGCGCGCTTCGGCAGCGCATTGATATCTGAGCTCCGTATCAATGCGCTGTCGAAGCGCGCAGAAGGTGTTAGTACGCCTGTCATTATAGTGCGGACTTTCCATAGCATAGAAAATCGCTACGTTTCAATTTGTGTAACTGAACTTGTTTCATATCACTGGTCATATAAACCTATGTAAACAGGAAAAACGCAGAAGAGTTTGGTCGCATCTAACTACAGCCCCAAAAAATACCATTGGCCATACTGAGCCTAGCTACATTGCTAACAGGAGTGACAGCGCGTCTGACTGCGTCTGACTGACTGGGAGGTCGCGCAAAGCTCGGAGAGGTACGGAGCAGCTTGTCTCAATTCAGATAAGAGCATATTTCATTATGGAAGTACGGTGGACTGTTCCTTTAAGGCCCAATATTACAAACACAATTAGGTGGTTGACAAAATACGGATAGACTACGGATTATGGAAATATAATTAAAAAAGGATAGAAAATACAGAGTGGTTATGGATTTGCCATGGACATTTCAGTATATCATGGACTGGTTCCGGATTTCATACGGATGACGTATCACGGATGGTTACTTTTACAGATGTTGCTACCGAGTCTACGGAACAACGACACAGACGTCACAAAGATTGTCTCCATGGTGACGTTATCTGCCGATGGTAGCTACATGATGGAGGTAGAAGCGCCAAATAAAGTCGAGTCAATACTAACTAATCGTAGACAAGTCTTTTGATAAGAGATGTGGAACATCTACACGTGGAACAATATACAGAGAACACAACTCTGAGATGCCATTTTTACCAAAAGGAGGTGAAGTTTACATATTTCACCCAAAGACTGATGTAGAAGATGGTCACAGATAAATTATAATAAAAAAGGATACAAAATACAGAGTGGTTATAGATTTTAATACAGATGTATCACGGCTGCTAGTAATTTACGGATTGGTCATGGATCTCATACGGATGATGTCTCATCTCATCTCATTATCTCTAGCCGCTTTATCCTGTTCTACAGGGTCGCAGGCAAGCTGGAGCCTATCCCAGCTGACTACGGGCGAGAGGCGGGGTATCACAGGGCTGACACATAGACACAGACAACCATTCACACTCACATTCACACCTACGGTCAATTTAGAGTCACCAGTTAACCTAACCTGCATGTCTTTGGACTGTGGGGGAAACCGGAGCACCTGGAGGAAACCCACGCGGACACGGGGAGAACATGCAAACTCCGCACAGAAAGGCCCTCGCCGGCCACGGGGCTCGAACCCGGACCTTCTTGCTGTGAGGCGACAGCGCTAACCACTACACCACCGTGCCGCCCTACAGATGATGTATCACGGATAAAACAAATTAATTAGTCTTAAACATTTAAATGTTTGGACTGCATAAGTTCATAATTAAATACCTTACCTGTATTTATGTTTATTAATTTACTATTTATATTTCATGGAAGATATCACATATCTGTAAATAAAAGATCTGTACTTTGTAGTTTATTTTTCATGAATCTGTATTCCGTGACTTGTCCGTATTTTGTAAACGGTGCATTAATTACACCACACAATTCACTTGGCCTCAACAACACAGGAATATGTGAGAATGCATACATTAACAACACACTACTTACATGCATTTCTTCCCACTCTAATATTAATACAAAACAATATTCAAATTGTCAATAAACCATACCTACAATTTGTTCATAAAAGTTTATTCTTAAACATTCCTGTGTTTACAAAACACTTTTCTGTATGTCCATTCTGCAGGTATTTACATTTTTTTTTAAATGAGACTGAAATGAAGTTACTTGCTTTCAATGATAATTCTGTAATAATTTCAGGATCACATCATGAAGCATAACTCATTGGTAAACGAGACTGAATTTGTACAAAATATTTGCAGTCAGCCATAATATTGTGTGTTTTTATTTAGGTATCTTCATGAATGGGCAGCATAACCTCATTTTAATCCACAGAAAAAGAAAACCTTTTAATACCAGTATACTCAAAACACAAACGTACAGCTGTAAGAGAGCAGTCTCATGCTTTTAGCTGAAAAGATGAGTTTTTCTTTAGAGATTTATAAGAGAGCCCTACAGGATCACACAGTATAGTGTGTGTGGGAAAAGCCCCATGTCTTTGATTCTGTCTATTACAGGAATGACTAGCAATCTCTGCTATACAAGGTCACATCACAAAAATATTTTAGTGATGGTGTATTGAAATAACCGTGGCTTGCGATTTAACACACACACATACAATAAAGTGTTAGACATGATTTATGTCAACAGTGGATCAGGTCACACATTAATTTACAGATCCAGGGCTTGGCCAAAACTAAACCTCTTTAAGACTTCATTTTGGAGTGTATCTTATAGAAAGTGCTTTTTCTCCAAACATTATACTTTTGTATATAGACTTTATTCCATGCTGTACTTTTGAACAGAATAATTAAAAACAACATGAAAAAGGAAAGGATACAGTTCCTGATATAGTGTTTAACTTTTTTAATTAACTCATTACTTGCACAGCAGTTTTCCTGTGAAACCAAAGTAGTTTAGAACATTTGAAGATGTCTCAGAAGTTTGGAGTGCTCTTACTAAAAATAATATACCCGAGTGCAAATTTGGAAAGGTGGATCTGAATTTGTAAGCCGCTAGCATTTATTTCCCTCTTTGACAATGTTGGTTGTGGTGCAGTGGCTGTGTGTGAAAGCTACACAGTTGCCATAACAAGTCACAGCACTGCATGGTTTTCATCAGCCCGGCCAGCAGCCAGATTACAGAACCATTTACATAAAAGGAGGGCTTTACTTAATCTAAAATTAAGATAAACACACTTAATATTTATATATTTATACAAAGTGTACACACACTGGCTGTTAGGAGTTTCTCAAATTCAGTAAAACCACATTTCCACTGAATGGTAACAATGAGAGGGAAAAAAAAAAGCATTCGCTTAGACACTAAATAAGGCTAGAGAAACCACAGTGAAGATAAAGACAGTAGAGACTAGAGACCAATATGATGCCTGCACTGTACAACAGATCCTTCGTCATGTTACACAGCAACCGGCATACACAGCATGGACTAACTTAAATCACTGTTTCAAGCAGAAATCACTGATCTCTTGTTTAAATAACTTGAAAATAAACGGAACGAAATTACCTAGCAGCCATAAACTGCTCTAAAACATTTCTAACTGCTGTTCCTTTAAACCTTGCTGTTTAATTATGTAGGCAGAGGGGTTTTGCTGTATTAGCACTTCTCTTGGTCTTGTTTTCTGTGTAAAACTATTATACAGCCTGCTGATACCAATTCAGTCCATATAATTACAGACAGAAGAAACAAGACATTAGAAGAATAAATTCATTGTAATTGAGAAGAGATTTTTGTCTACGACTACAGAAGTTTAGAAGGAGTAGCTATAGCGGTTTAGCTCCTCAAGGCCGCTAGCCTGGACTGCATTTCCTCAATGTCTTCCTCTTCGTCTTCTGAGGCTGCGGTAGCCCCGACTGGCTCCGGCTCAGGAAGAGCATCTGTGACTTTGCTGGGAGCTTTGCCAAGAGCGCCTATTATTAACCAAAATTAAAAAAAAAAAAAACATTCTGCATCAGTTGTTGATGGCTCGGATGGCTGTTTATATTAAAAACAGACTTAAATGTAGCTCTAGGTGGTCTATAAACATTACATACATACGTACCAGAAACATGGGCAGTGACTTGGGTTAAACATTTTATTGTATCAAAAAGTTTATATAAATGCTGCTATCAAAATGGCATGGCATATAATTTTGGACCACAGGAACATTATAAAAACAAGCCATTTAAAAACAATAGTACTATAAAAACAAGCCTAACCCTAACTCTTAGTTAAATACCTCAGCTGTTGATTTGAGATTGTATAAAAGATAAAGCATTATACAAGTAGAGAACAGTAGGTTTTAAAAATGATGTTAAATGAGAAACATGGCTAAAGGCTGATTTGGGGAATTTTAGACTGAATAAGATCAAGGTGTGTTTCTGAAAGAACAGAGATTGTTTCAGAGCGATCAATCACAGCAATGAGAACATGCATCTTATTTTCATCCTCAAAATTCGACTTGACTCACCAGGGGTGACAGCAAAGAGCGAGCGTGTCATTACTGAGTGTGTGCAGAACAGATGTACACTCGCTCAAATAGCTGAACACTCCACATGCCGCACACATGATACTGTTTAAACACCATAGGTGTGGCTATAGGAACAGGAATTATCACTGAATGGTTTAAAATACTGTAATTAGTAATTATTTTTATGGCCCTTTTCCACTACCCTTTTTCAGCTCACTTCAGCCCGACACGGCTCGCGTTTCGACTACCTCAGAGCAGCACGACTCAGCTTGCTTCAGCCCTGCTTAGCACCCAAAACTCGCACGGTTTTGGAGTAGGGCTGAAGCGAGCCAAACCGAGCCGAGTGGGGCTAGGGGCGTGAGGAGACACTCCCCTGTGCACTGATTGGTGAGGAGGCGTGTCCGAGCACGCTGGGATCTATAAACACCGTAAACCCGGAAGAAGAAGAATTACGAGAATTTCTGAAGCCTTATGCGCCTCGCCTCATCTATACGCTCTTGCCAGTATCTGTTGGCGTTGTCGGTGACAACAAGCCACAGCACCAAGACCAGCAACACTAATGACTCCATGTCCTCCATGTTTATTGTTTACTATCCGGGTCGTGAAACTACCGCTTAAAAGATCACTGATGTCACTGTTTGCGCCGCTTAACGACATCACGTGACATCCACCCACTTTCACTAACTCCACCCAATTTGTCCACCCACTTCCAGTCAGCACGGTTCAGCGCGGTTGTAGTCGAAATGCAACTCCAACAGCCCTGCTCAGCTCGACTCAGCCCAACTCAGCACGGCACAGCTCAGCCCAACTCAGCCGCGTTGGTAGTGGAAAAGCAGCATTAGATTGCTTCATTTATTTTAGATTGTTTGGTCATGTTTAGATGTCTTGTCTGTTCTTTATTTTGCTTGGGCGAATTACCTAATGACCTCACGGACCCCATTCCTCAAAAAAAAGTGAAGACTAACTTAAAGTGTCAAGTAGGACAAACGCAAAAAAAAATGTACAAGAATTTAGGTTCCTTACCAGCTGTGATCTCAAAGAGGATCTTATCAACCTCAGCCTCTGCCGCTTCCTCCATTTCTTCCTCATCATCCATGCCCTCAAGTGTGTCCTCTAGCATCTCTTCTATAATACCCGCCTATACAACATACATATGAAATCACATACAACTCATTATACCATCAATACTGTTTGTTCTAGTGGAATGGATTAAGTAATAAGTCTTTAAAGTTGTTTTAATGGGTTCTAGTGGAATGCTATTTCCATGAATACCAGTGTAACATGGTCTGCTTACGACTACACATTTTCAGAGAGCTGAAGGCTAAATTACATAATACAGCAATAGCAGCACCAAGGTTATCTCATATCATTATCTACATCAGTGTATCATAATGGCTCAATCCCATTCCCCCCCAGCCCTCCCACTTGGCCCTACCCCTCCAGTTTGTGTGTCCTGTTTCTTTGAAGGGTAGTGGTCACCTAGCCCTCCAAATGAAGCTTTTTCAGAAGACTCTAAATGGAGTTGTAGGAGAAAACTGCAAACTGTGGAACATGGGTACCCGTGTGAGGAAAGAACCCAATAAATGCAGTATAACTTCACAAATTTTTAAATCTGTTGGCATATCTTAGTTTAATGAACAGTGGTGCTTGAAAGTTTGTGAACCCTTTAGAATTTTCTATATTTCTGCATAAATATGACCTAAAACATCATCAGATTTTCACACAAGTCCTAAAAGTAAATAAAGAGAACCCAGTTAAACAAACGAGACAAAAATATTATACTTGGTCGTTTATTTATTGAGGAAAATGATCCAATATTACATATCTGTGAGTGGCAAAAGTATGTGAACCTTTGCTTTCAGTATCTGGTGTGACCCCCTTGTGCAGCAATAACTGTAACTAAACGTTTGCGGTAACTGTTGATCAGTCCTGCACACCAGCTTGGAGGAATTTTAGCCCATTCCTCCATACAGAACAGCTTCAACTCTGGGATGTTGGTGGGTTTCCTCACATGAACTGCTCGCTTCAGGTCCTTCCACAACATTTCGATTGGATTAAGGTCAGGACTTTGACTTGGCCATTCCAAAACATTAACTTTATTCTTCTTCAACCATTCTTTGGTAGAACAACTTGTGTGCTTAGGGTCGTTGTCTTGCTGCATGACCCACCTTCTCTTGAGATTCAGTTCATGGACAGATGTCCTGACATTTTCCTTTAGAATTCGCTGGTATAATTCAGAATTTATTGTTCCATCAATGATGGCAAGCCGTCCTGGCCCAGATGCAGCAAAACAGGCCCAAACCATGATACTACCACCACCATGTTTCACAGATGGGATAAGGTTCTTATGCTGGAATGCAGTGTTTTCCTTTCTCCAAACATAACGCTTCTCATTTAAACCAAAAAGTTCTATTTTGGTCTCATCTGTCCACAAAACATTTTTCCAATAGCCTTCTGGCTTGTCCACGTGATCTTTAGCAAACTGTAGATGAGCAGCAATGTTCTTTTTGGAGAGCAGTGGCTTTCTCCTTGCAACCCTGCCATGCACACCATTGTTGTTCAGTGTTCTCCTGATGGTGGACTCATGAACATTAACATTAGCCAATGTGAGAGAGGCCCTCAGTTGCTTAGAAGTTACCCTGGGGTCCTTTGTGACCTCGCTGACTATTACACGCCTTGCTCTTGGAGTGATCTTTGTTGGTCGCCCACTCCTGGGGAGGCTAACAATGGTTTTGAATTTCCTCCATTTGTACACAGTCTGTCTGACTGTGGATTGGTGGAGTCCAAACTCTTTAGAGATGGTTTTGTAACCTTTTCCAGCCTGATGAGCATCAACAACACTTTTTCTGAGGTCCTCAGAAATCTCCTTTGTTCATGCCATGATACACTTCCACAAACGTGTTGTGAAGATCAGACTTTGATAGATCCCTGTTCTTTAAATAAAACAGGGTGCCCACTCACACCTGATTGTCATCCCATTGATTAAAAACACCTGACTCTAATTTCACCTTCAAATTAACTGCTAATCCTAGAGGTTCACATACTTTTGCCACTCACGGATATGTAATATTGGATCATTTTCCTCAATAAATAAACGACCAAGTATAATATTTTTGTCTCATTTGTTTAACTGGGTTCTCTTTATCTACTTTTAGGACTTGTGTGAAAATCTGATGTTGTTTTCGGTCATATTTATGCAGAAATATAGAAAATTCTAAAGGGTTCACAAACTTTCAAGCACCACTGTAGATGCAAAGGAATGTGTAATTGGATCGTTGTAATTTTATTTTATTTTTATTTATTTAGCTTTGCCATAGCAAGATATATATGTACATACATGATGGCTGGGAAACCACTACAGCTTGCACCAATTACAGTGGCCCCTATTGTACCTACTCGGCATGTCTTTGAACTAACAAGCATTTCAGAAAAATTGCTACTCATGATGTCAATAGAACACTGTGTAAATGACAATTTATGAGTAATAGTACTATTATTTATTTCCATGCCCCGTGTATAAAGCTTGAAAAATGATCCAGCAGCAAATTTTCTGCACTTCCCTGCTCATCTGATATCAGTGCAGGGCAGAAATGCCTCGTCACTGGTGTATTACATGTATGCCATCATCAGTGACTGATAGCGAATTGGGATTGGGCCAATGTTAAAATATTGTAAAATGTGTTGCGTGCGAAAATGCACACAAGTTGTGAGTCTGTGTGCCACATACAATTCTGCTTCTATAGTGCTGAATTGGGGAAAAAAAGTGTAATATTACGTTCCTGTAAATTTTCACTGTGAATCGTAGACATTATCGACATTGATCTGAAGTGACTTTTTGAAATATAGGTTAAAAATTCAAGAAGTAGATCATGAAGCACTTCATATTCATTTGGTTGTGAAAACTCAGGCTTTCATAATCAGGCTGTGGAAACTCAAGTTCTACGTGTTAAAAAAAAATCCATGGCCTGAATTTTCAATCATGTCAGACTTTCTACTATTTAAACTTTAAATTTCAAAACTTGAATGAAAATAACAATGTGACTCACAGACCTAATATATTTAAATGTCTAACAGTTCAGAACATATTACAGAATGCTTTATTCTTTTAAGCATCACACATTCTGGTTATTGTGAATCTTTTGATTACCTTGCAATGTGCAGGAATTTTTTTCCCCTGCAACCTACATGGCGTCGCTGTTATGCATGTTATACTCTCTGCCTAATCATTAGTTTGTGCGGTTATGGGTTGTTTTTTTTTTTTAAGTGATTGAATTTCTGGTGAGTTTCCAGACCTTCATCATCTCCTTCGAGAGTTCCCTCATAGTAGCCTGGATCTCTGGGATTTTTACCAGGCTCTGCATGGCCTTCATGACCTCTGTGCTCTTCTGCAATGCACCAGCCATTCTTAACACAGCTATCAGGACACACACACACACAAAAACTACGATCAATAAAATGGCTTGGTGTTGTGATTGAAGATTGCATGGCATAAGTAAGACGAAAGCCAGACTCACACAACTGATTTTTCATGCTAAGGAGCACAGAGTTCATTTGGGCTTTGGAGGCATAAAGTTTGCTGACTGCCTTCTTTGAATGAATCATCTCTTTGGCAAGAATGATGCACACGTCCTTTTGTCCCTTCTTCGCTGCATCTTTGATCGATCTCTTCACCTTCTCCTCTTCCCTCTGAATATCTTCAAAATGACAAACTCACATCAAGTAAGCATCTCATTCCATACATGTCAACCTTTGGTCAATCAAACCTGTATAACCAACCTCCAAAATCCGTATTTCCCTTATAAAATCCGTATAAGATGCAAATTAAAATAATTTACCTAAAATTTGAATGATAATTAACAATGATATTTCCAAGTTACTTTTTATTAAATATTAATAACAATAAACCTTCAGAATGAATACAAAGCTCCAATGTTCGACAAAAACACAAAGCGTCACTCTAATGTTCTGAATTGTACTCCATGACAGCTTTTTTTTTTTAGCACTCTGCACCAATACCTCACGAGGCTGCACGTCACAGCAAGTGTCTGTGTTGATCTTGCCGGAGTGCCCATTCAGAATCTTTTCAGTCGCTATTGAAAGTCGCTCAGGTGGAAATACGCGTTTCAAACAAAATATTACTTCCCAGTTGGCGGGATTCTCGCAATGTGGTGTGTGCATGATCAAAAGTGGAACGAAGTCTTGCTACCACAAGATAACGCGCGATTTCATAAGACTCTTTACTGGCTGTTTGTGCTTTCTGTAGTGTACAGTACGTTTGTAAACGTTATGCGCTCTTTTATCATCGTGGGAATTGATTATAGCTCTAAATAAATATTGAAGTTTTTTTAAAGAATCCATATAACTTTATTTGTACGCCTGTATACTACGTTTATTGAATCAAATCCGTATAAAATACGGACATTCTGTATAGGTTGACATGTATGTCATTCTCGAGGTCAGCATCCCTTTTGTTAAATGATATAGTAACATCTGACTATTCTCATCTCATCTCATTATCTCAAGCCGCTTTATCCTTCTACAGGGTTGCAGGCAAGCTGGAGCCTATCCCAGCTGACTACGGGCGAAAGGCGGGGTACACCCTGGACAAGTCGCCAGGTCATCACAGGGCTGACACATGGATACAGACAACCATTCACACTCACATTCACACCTACGGTCAATTTAGAGTCACCAGTTAACCTAACCTGCATGTCTTTGGACTGTGGGGGAAACCGGAGCACCCGGAGAAAACCCACGCGGACACGGGGAGAACATGCAAACTCCACACAGAAAGGCCCTCGCCGGCCCCGGGGCTCGAACCCAGGACCTTCTTGCTGTGAGGCGACAGCGCTAACCACTACACCCATCTGACTATTATACATAATAAATGAGTATAGTATGTGTATTTCAGGACTTTTGTTACAGGTGTGTAGGACACTCACCTCGGATCTGTCTGTCAATCACCCTGACTTCCTTCCGTATTTTTAGTGACCATTCATTAATCTATGAGGAAAAGCAGAAAAGATCATTTTCCAAATCAGGATGGATCAACAGCTCATTTTACTCTGGATGTGACCTTATGTGATATTTCCACACGGGACTTAAAAACATGATTGTACTGTACATTTGACACTTAGGCTCCTGCCTGTGCCAGTGAATTAGCCATGTTTAGGGATTAGTACAACAACCAAGTAGGAAGTTACATCAGAATCAGTTGATGCCCAAGTCTGTTCTCACATACAAGGAATTTGCTTTGGTGATTGGTGCTAAAGAGTTAAGATGAAAGAATTACAAAAAGACAAAGGTAGTTATATAAATAAAATTAAAAAAAAATCATCTAAAATATACAAGCTTGAAAAGTGGACATATTTAAGGGGTATGTGCATGAATCAGCCACAGTCTATGGGATTAATAATGCTGGAAAATAAGAGAGTCTCTTCATCCAACTCCCCAAAGTTAGCTAGCGACATTAGCAAGCGAACTAAACAGCCGTGTAACTAATCACTCTTACTGAGCTCTGTGCACTTCAACAAACAGCGACACCTCATAGACTAATCCCGAATCCTCCTACCAAGTCTTTAGGCGGTTTTTCTTGTGTTTTCCCGAAAAGTCCCATTCTGAAACCTTCACTCTAGCTAATGGAAGAGCAACAGACGCTGTCAAAACAACACATTACAATCACTGCTCTTCCCCATTCCAAACAAGCAACGTCACCCGCATGACGTCACTTCCTGTTCCTGTTTTCAAGTAGTCCTGCAAAATAAAAGTGTGTTTTCCTGCACACAGATAGGACAGTAGGGGTAGCATATGTCATCCCAGAACTTAAAATTGAAGTTGGTAAGAGAATTACTGATGATTTGGCAGTCTATACGGCTGAATTGCTAGCTGTGTGGCTAGCATTGCAATGGGTGGAGGTACATAGGCCTGGAAAGGTAGTAATTGCCTCAGACTCAAGTTCAGCATTGATTAGTATTAAAACTTGGCAATCAACTTCCAGGCAAGATATAGTGTTCAAAATAGCACAAGTCACCGATAAACTATTAACGGATGGGATTAAATTATCATTTGTATGGGTTCCTGCCCACTTAAGTGTGGTTGGCAATGAACTTGCTGACAGGTGTGCTAAGGAACTGAACTCAACTGAACTGAAGGGGTTTAAGGACGCGCCCAATGAGAATTGATATGGCATCCTGTAAAGGTTTGATTTATCTTATTAAAATACTAAATATTTAATGCAGTACCACTCAAGAGTTTGACAAGTTTTATATATATATATATATATATATATATATATATATATATATATAGTGATTCCACGCTTATGGGTACTGAAATGGGGACATGAACTTATTTTTAAAAATTCACCTAAAACCATTTCTTTTTTTACCATCAGGTCACAAAACATGTAATCTTTAATGAATGATATGTTAAAAGATGGGGCGGCACGGTGGTGTAGTGGTTAGCGCTGTCGCCTCACAGCAAGAAGGTCCTGGGTTCGAGCCCCGGGGCCGGCGAGGGCCTTTCTGTGTGGAGTTTGCATGTTCTCCCCATGTACGTGTGGGTTTCCTCCGGGTGCTCTGGTTTCCCCCACAGTCCAAAGACATGCAGGTTAGGTTAACTGGTGACTCTAAATTGACCGTAGGTGTGAGTGTGAATGGTTGTCTGTGTCTATGTGTCAGCCCTGTGATGACCTGGCGACTTGTCCAGGGTGTACCCCGCCTTTCGCCCATAGTCAGTTGGGATAGGCTCCAGCTTGCCTGCGACCCTGTAGAAGGATAAAGCAGCTAGAGATAATGAGATGTTAAAAGATAACTTTAATTTTCTGAGATGTAATAAAAACATATTTATATGCCAAAGTCAGAACGTAACAGAAGTGTTGTGGACATATATATTCTCAATTTTAACAATGTAGAATTACTTTTTGAAACATAGGAAGGTGATGTTTTAGCAAATATAATTAATAAACGTGTAGTAGAATAAACATACACATTCTTTCAATAAGATTAACATGGTATATAGCTAGATTGTAATTAATTTGTAACAGACGCGAGATGGACAATCGTAACAGAAGTAATGTAACAGACATCATTTTGGAACTCATAGGCTTGACTTTGGCATATAAATATGTTTTTATTACATCTCAGAAAATTAAAGTTATCTTTTAACATATCATTCATTAAAGATTACATGTTTTGTGACCTGATGGTAAAAAAAGAAATGGTTTTAGGTGAATAAGTTCATGTCCCCATTTCAGTACCCATAAGCGTGGAATCACTCATATACACATTTTTAAATTGAAATATTGTTTTCAACAATGAATTTATATACATCATTATAGAACATTGGTTGAGACAAAATACTATATACAGAAATATTTAACCCTTCTTCGTTTAACTTTAATATAATTTGTTGGTGGAAGTTAACGTATTTGACACAATCAAGAAGAACGTGCATTTTCTAAGACTCCACAAGTATCACATAAACCATTTTCATGTTTTTTAAACAAGAACATCATGTCATTGAAAAGGCATTTGCCAAACCTCAGATGAGTAACAGTTGTTTGTACCATTTTATTTTTATTAGCAAATTTAACTTTGAAGGAAACTTCTGGTTCTATAGAATGATAAAATCTGCCTTTTTCACTAGAATCCCAACGATCTTGCCATTTAACAAGACAAACATCTTCAATTAGTTTTGCCACATCATCAACATAGTATGGGAAAATAATATCCAAAGAGTTTTTATTCAAAGCTTTTTTAGCTGCCAGATCAACAATATCATTTCCTCTTATGCCAACATGAGAAGGAATCCAACAAAAGATTATTTGAACTCCCATATTAGACAATTGGTAAAACAGATAACGGAAATCCCTAAAGTCAAAGTGGTGTGCTAAGGAGGCTGCTGGTAATGATAATATAGATTTAGAGGTGGACTACAGCAAGTTTGAAATCAAAAGCATAGTAAAGCAGAGAGTGAGAGAAAGATGGCAAACCCTATGGGATAGTGGGCAAACTGGAAGACACAGGAGTCAAACAGGAGCAAGGGGGAGGAAGATATGCTCTCTAGAATGAGATTTGGACACACAAGACTAAACAGCACTTTAGCGATAATTAAAAAACATGCTGATGGAAACTGTGAGTTCTGTGGTAGCCCAGAGTCTGTAGAGCATGTGCTCTGTCATTGTCCCAAGTATCAGGAAGAAAGACAAATATTAATGGAACAGCTGGAAAGGGAAAAGTTGAGACTAGATCTGAAGGAAATTTTACGAAGAAGTTCAGGAGATATTTACTTCAACTTTGTGTTTAGATTTCTCAAAAATACAGGCCTTATTCACAAAATTTAGTTCTTTTTCCCTCTTTTATTTCCCAATTTTATTTTAGTTTATTTCTTTATTTTCTTTATTTACTCCCATCCTTATAGGGATAGAATAGGCTTCTGAACCACACCCCAGTCCAGCAAGTGGCGGTAATGCTGGTTTTACGCTAAGTTGCCAACCGCCATAAAAACCAAAAAAGTGTTAGGACTAGGACTGTTTTGGCCTCTAGAGGCCGCTGTTATTTCCTTTTCATGTCGTGTTTATTTTGGCCTCTAGAGGCCACCACTGTTCCTGTGTCTTGTGTTTGTGTTAATTGCCTAATTATCTTCACCTGTGTCCTTAATTAGTTTGTCTATTTATACCCCTGAGTTCAGTCCTCTTGTCACGGAGTCTTTGTGCTGTTATGTTTATCTCCAGTTTCCTTTGTACTGTGTTTTTTTGATCTTCTTAGCTTTTGTATTTTTGCACTTTGCTTTTCTTTTGGATTACACTCTTTGGTTTTTTTTGTCTTTTGTTTTGCCCTGTATATAGTGTATATAGTTTAAATAAACCTTTTTGATTCTTTTTCTACTTCCGCCTCTGCATTTGAGTCATCCCCCTGGTGGCCTAGTGGGGGTTTGCTGGATCATCACACCAACGAACCAGGTTCGAATCCCAGCAAAACCCTAACAGAAAGACTCCGTCATGACCGACTCAGCAGAGGCTGCTTCAACTGTCTACCCGGCCAACCTTCAGGGAATTATGGCAGCTTTGACACGCTTCGGAGCAACCATGGACGCTCATGGACGTACGCTCACCAGCCAACGTGAGGCCCTCGCTCGCCACGAGGAACTGCTTCAGCAAATTGGGAAAACCCTGGCACAGCTGACATCTCTGCCTGCATCTCCTGCTCCTGATCCAGTTCCTGCTCCTGATCCAGCTCCCACTCCTGCTCCAGTGCCTCCTGCAATGCTGCCTTCTTCACCTCGCGAACCCAGCCTTCCTGCACCACAGAGGTATGACGGCAAGCACAGTGAGTGCCGAGAGTTCCTTACCCAGTGTCAACTCACCTTTGAGCTTCAGCCTACCACCTACACTACGGATCGCCGCAAGATTGCCTTTGTGATCACCTTATTAGCTGGTAAGGCGCGAGCCTGGGCTACTGCTATCTGGCAAAGACAGGGACCTGAGTGCTTTGATTTCCAGCTGTTTTCTGAAGAGATGCTTCGGGTCTTCGATCAGGCAGACATCAGTACCGACGCAGCCCGAAAGCTCATGTCCATCCGGCAAGGAGGAAGCGTCGCAGATTACGCCATCTCGTTCCGAACACTCGCAGCAGTAAGTGGATGGAACGAGACTGCCCTGGTGTCAGCCTTCCACCATGGTCTGTCTGACCCCATCAAGGACGGTCTGGCCTCTATTGGATGCCCAAGTGACCTCGAAACCCTCATCTCACATGCTATTCGTCTGGACAACAGGATGAGAGAACGCCACTGTAAGATTGTATGTGTGTTCTCGTGCATAGCTGTACTGAACTTATGACCCTTTCACACCCTGGTAAACGTGCATAATCGCGAGAACATACTCTTTTATTTTCTCTGTACCTTCTAGTTTCGCTGAAACCACATTCCTGGTTCCTCCTGTTCTAGGGGGTGTATGGTCTGCTCTTTCATGTATAATAAAAACGACTCCTTATCTGGCGAGTTGACCTTGTGCCCCCGAGCCCCTTACTTATCTTGTCACGCAAGCTTCTGATGTATATAAACCCTGCTCTCTGTGTGTATCACTGAGCAGTGCCTGAATAAACCAGATTGATTTAACTCGTGTGGTTTGCTTTAACCCTGCTCCAGAGCGCTCTTACGTCAACGCATCTGAACTGAGACAGACACAGGTTCTAACAATTTGGTGACCTCGACGTGATACTCTCAATCAGGTAAGACATGTTTGATTGACTACCTGGTTGGCAGTAGTTTCGTAGTGTCCTACGGAGGACAGTTTTCCCTGGTTCGAGTCCAGGAAGAGCGCGCTATACAAATTTGTACTATATTTGTTGTCTGTTCCTCTTCAGATCCGTTTGTTGTCATTGTACGATGGGAAGCTCGTTCCCTAAGCCTGCGCCAGGGGAAACCCCGGCCGAATGGATGACTAGGTGCGGTTTTGCTTATTATGTTTCTCCCTGGCTCGATAATTTGGCAGGTTGGACCGAGGCCAACCCTCAAATTCCTTCATATCCTCGCCGAGGTACTTTCGATCCTGGTTATCTTGCATCGGCCCATCGCATGATTTATGAGGGATTAGGGGACCCCGGATGGGATCGCCCGTATATGCGGGAGGGTTACGCTAAGTGGTATGACATGAAAAAGGTATGGGATAATTTTAAACAGGCTTATACTCCCCGTTCAGTCCTGAAATCCATCCCGAAGCCTCGGGCTGCACCTGTCACCAAGGAAACGGAGGAGGCGGCGCTAGGAAAATCCAAATCTCATTCTGCTCCTCCAGCCTCGTTAGACAGTAAACCTCCGCCTTATAGTAAGGCTGGAAAAATTACTGGTAAATCGTCGTCATCTGTAAAAACGATTCCTAAAATTTATCCGTCCTTGGCTGCTGTGTCTGCGTGCCCCCCCCCCCCCACGGTTGACAGAGGGCAGCGTCCCGGAGGGATAAAGGGTGCGCCTGCATCAGCCAAGAACGGCAAAGACGAAGAAAGTAGTGACGATACCGATGATGACACTGATGATGACGATTGGGATAATCCCGACGATGTGGGACCAGACGCCGGCTCGCGTCCTTATCCGCCACAAAACGCTGCTTGTGTATGGGTTGCAAAGCGCAGTGGTATTGATATAACTCCTCCGTCCCCGTCGGCTCTTAAGGACATCATCTCGCTTCTTCCGTCACCCGATAAGCCCTTGCTTTTTGTTGATCAGTTAATTAATGTTTCTCGTAATTGTCAGCTTACGGGAGCTGATTACCGGTTTATTCTGCAAAATAAATTAGGAGGCGCATATGATGAGACAGCCCTGTTAGAAAACGTTCAGGTTCTCGCCCCCGTCAATGATCAAGCTGAAAATATTAAGGAAGAGTATGAAGGGGATGACGGTCGCCCGCGTCGGCGCACCGTGACTACCTTCTTTTGGAAGGACACGCCGAACGCACTGCAGCAGCTTCGTGAGCAATTGACGCGATACCTGCTCGCCTTAAAACAAGCAAATAGAGACCTGTCACAGGTCACTAATTGCAAACAGGAGCGTTCTGAGCTGACGTCGGCTTTCTGGAAGCGCTTTGGGGAAGTTTGGCAACATTTGGGAGGTCTTGAACTTAATTTGGCAAACCCGAACCCAATGTTCTTGTCCACCTTTCTGTCTAATTGTCGCCCCGAAATACAGAGCGTTTTAAAACATCACTGGAGTGACCGGAATAATCTGGTCCTCCGTCAGGCCGGGGAGCGGGTGCGCACGCTGGAGAGCGATGGTCTTTTAGACTGTAAAACGAATAAAGCATGTTTATCCGTCGTGCCGGGCGGACGAGCGGAGGGACGACAGGAGAGGGGTCGCCGAACGGGACCGCGCGGCGGGGGAGGGAGGAGAAATGGAAAGTGCCACTATTGTGGAAAAGAGGGGCACTGGATAAGAGAATGTCATGCGAAACAGCGAGATGAGCAGGAACGCGAGAAACCCGTCATGCGCGCCGGTTCAAGCCCCACAGGGCAGAGAGATCCTGCCCGCCCATAGGGCTGCCCTCAGAGCGATGAAACCCCGACCGTTGCTATGTTAAATCTTTTATTCAGCTCCCCTCTTAACGAAGATCTTCCCACTATTGTTTTATGCCTGGCAGGGACTGAATATCCTTTTTTACTCGACACCGGGGCTACCATGTCCTCAGTGGGGAGGGAATATGCGGGTCCTTTATCTACACGGTCTGTA
Organism: Neoarius graeffei; assembly: GCF_027579695.1. Classification (NCBI taxonomy): domain Eukaryota; kingdom Metazoa; phylum Chordata; class Actinopteri; order Siluriformes; family Ariidae; genus Neoarius; species Neoarius graeffei. Next base: position 54,247,249 of record NC_083579.1, read on the forward strand.
AGCTCTGTGGGAATAGAAGGGGTTCCTTTCCATTCCAGTTGCACGCCCCCCCTTTCTGTTACTTGTGCCCTTGATCCTTTACTGAAGTTTTCTCACTCCTTTGTTTGCATGCCTGATTGCCCTTTTAACCTGCTTGGACGGGACCTCATGAGCCTCCTAGGGCTCTCTATTTCTTTTAATGGCTCACACATGGTTGTTGACATACCAGACGAAACCTCGTCGGCTGCTCTTGCCCTCACCTCTCTTTCTCTCCCCCATAACCTTCTCAATGCTGCTTGTGCCGTTACCTGCCTCACACCCTCTCTTTCTGATCTCCCAGCTTCTCTTTGGGCGAAACATAAGGACGAGGTGGGCTTTGTTAACTGTACCCCTTACGAGGCGGTCATTAAACACTCTTCGCCAGTATATGTAAAACAGTACCCCCTTTCCCCAGCTAAACTGTCTGGCATTGATGATGTTCTGTGTTCTCTCCTAGAGCAAGGTGTGGTTGTTCCCTGTGTCAGCCCTTATAACACTCCAGTGAATCCGGTGCAGAAGCCCAACGGCACGTGGCGTTTCACCCAGGATTTGCGTAAGATTAATGAGTTAATTATCCCAGTCGCCCCATTAGTTCCAGACGTTCCCTCTCTTATGGCCTCGATTCCGTGTGAACATGCGTTTTTCTCTGTAATTGATCTCTGTTCTGCCTTTTTCAGCGTCCCTGTGGGCCACGACACGCAGCCCCTGTTCGCTTTTACGCACAGGGGAAAGCAGTACACATGGACCAGGTTACCCCAAGGATATGTCGATTCCCCCGCGGTTTTTACAGCCGTAGTGAGGGACGCCTTGGCCGGTTTGTGCCTCCCCTCGGGCTCCTCCGTGCTCCAATACGCGGATGATCTTCTGGTAACGGCGGAGGACGAGGACCTTTGCGCTAAAGCCACACTCGCTCTCCTCTCTCTTCTGGCGCAAGAAGGTTTCAAGGTCTCACGAACTAAGCTTCAGTTCTGCCTCCCCAATGTTCGATATCTGGGTCACGATCTCTCCCAGGGCTCCCGCAGGCTCAGCCCCGAGCGTGTGCAGGTCATCCTAGACACTCAGGTGCCTGCCACCAAACACGCCCTCATGGCTTTTCTGGGACTTATCAATTACTGCCGCCAGTGGATTCCTGACTGTTCCACCTATGACAAGTGTCTGCGCTCTGCAATTCTGCACTCGGACCCTTTGACTCAGCCCCTGGTGTGGTCTGATGAGATGCTGACGGCCTTTAGGGCCTTGAAACAGGCTTTATGCTCGGCCCCTGCTCTCGGACTTCCGAATTACCGTTTGCCGTTTCATTTATATGTGTGCAACCAGCAGGGAACTGCGTCTGGGGTTTTGGCGCAGGAGCACGGGGGGGGTATGCGGCCTTGTGCGTTCCTCTCTAAAACTCTTGATTCTGTGGCACAGGGCCTCCCTGCTTGCCTCAGGGCGGTGGCTGCATGTGCTGTCATGGTCACGGACGCTGAACGGCTGGTTTTGTCTCACCCGCTCGTTCTCCACACCTCACATGATGTAGTGCACGTTTTAAAGAACCTCAGTACCCAGCATTTATCTGCGCAGCGTCGCTCTGGATACGAGTCTATTCTTTTGGCCACCGAAAACCTTACTGTTAAGCCCTCCTCCTCTTTTGATTCTCTCGCGCACGCGCTTCAGCGCCTCCTCAATTCACAGGATGATTTTCTTCCTTCTGAAACACACGACTGCATTTCTAGCATTCTTTTCGAGACAAGTATCCGCCCCGACTTACGCTCCACCCCGTTACTTTCAGGTGATTCGCTGTTTGTGGACGGCTCGTGCTCACGCCCCTCTGACGGCGTTTTCGTGTGTGGTTATTCTGTGTGCCGCCTTCCTGATGAAACTGTTGAAGCTTTTTCTCTTCCTTTCTCCTCGGCTCAGGCTGCCGAACTATACGCTCTAACCCGTGCATGTGTTATTGCCCAGGACACAGACGTCACTATCTACACTGATTCACGTTACGCTTTCGGCGTTGCTCACGACTTTGGTCGGATTTGGGCTTCGCGTGGGTTCACCACTGCAGACGGTAAGCCCATTTCTCATTCTTCGCTTGTTACTGATTTAATCACCGCCTGTCTTCTCCCGCGCTCTTTAGCCATTGTTAAGACTCGTGCTCATTGTATTGGGGACTCTTTTGAGATCAGGGGAAACTCTCTCGCCGATCGCATTGCCAAAGCCGCGGCTGCCTCCGGTGTTTTTCCGCCTTCGCTTACTCTCTCCCTGGTCTCATCCAGTCGCATGATTAGTGCCGTTCTTCCGGACATTGACTTGATCTCCCTCCAGGCCTCCGCTTCGGCCTCAGACAACCATTTCTGGGACTCATGCGGCGCGCAGCCGTCTGACGGCGTTCGGATCGATGCTCAGGGCCGCCTTTGTTTGCCTAGACATTGCACTCCATTTCTCGTCCGCGAGTTTCATGGTCCCACTCACCGCGGACGAAGGGGGGTAGTGGAGGATTTATCCAAAATATTTTGCATCGACAAAATACACACCGATGTACATCACATTCTAGACAGATGTTTAACGTGCGCACAGAATAATCCATCTAAACCAGGCGCGGTACATCAGCACCTTCCCATACCTGACACGCCGTTCCAGGAATGGCAGATTGACTTTACTCACATGCCAAAACAGGGCCCCTTTAAGTATCTCTTGGTCATGGTCGACAAATTTTCACGATGGGTGGAGGCTTTCCCTTGCGGGAAAGAAGACGCTCGCACGGCGGTAAACAAATTGACGCAAGAAATCATTCCGCGTTATGGCCTCCCGGTAGGGATAGACTCTGACAAAGGTACGCCGTTCACCTCTAAGGTGACACAAGAACTGTGTAAAGACTTAAAAATCCTTTGGCGATTCCACATCCCGTACCATCCACAATCCTCCGGCATTGTGGAGCGCGCAAATAGAACAATCAAGGGTAAGCTGCGCAAGGCAATGCAAGAAACCGGCACTAAAAACTGGGTACAAATTTTACCCTTAGTCCTCGCTGACATGCGAATGACCGCTCAAGTGGCCCTCGACAACCTGTCTCCGTATGAGCTCGTGATGGGCCGGCCTTTTCCTACACCCTGGCGCAGAGGTATGCAGGCTATAGGAACGAGTGATCTTGATGTACATCTCAGTGAGTACGCCGTGGGTCTCATGCGGGTGTTGGATGAGTACTGGACGAGACTAAATTCCAAAAAGCCTCCCATTCCTGAGGCACCCACTCACCCCTTTGAGGTAGGGGATAAAGTGTTGGTAAAGAAATTTGCGAAATTAGGCGCTCCTTTGGAGGAACCGCCCTACAGTGAACCCACGGATGTGCTCGCTGTAACTCGAACGGCTGTACTAACTGACCTTTTTCCACAGTGGATTCATGCCAGTCGAATAAAGAAGGCTCCAATGTAATAGAAATCTATATTGTTGATGCTTAACAGGTTTTTGTGTTTCAGAAAGTTGCTGTGACAATAGCTGACGGCCTTTTCAGGGATCCCCTTTCCAGCATCCGGAGTGATCCGGTTTCGGCTGATCTACAAAGAGGGGATGGTCGGTGCGTCCCGCAGACTTCTGAACTGAGGAATCTGGAAGACACGTGAGCCTGGGCTACCTTCAACTATCTACATCCTGTGGACACAGAAAGAACAAAGTCAGTGACCAGTATGACTTTCCTTCTGGTATTGGTCTTAGTGCTTGGAGCAGGGAATCCCGCTCAAGCCAGCCACGAGGACAACGTTTTTTGGCAATTTGCCAACTGGACTGCTAAACAACATACTAATGAATCATGTTATGTCTGTCATTTAATGCCTGTGAGCTCAGCATCTGTGTCTCTCGCTCCTAGGTCGCAGAACGGCTCGTTTGGCGCCTTACAACAGTTAGCTCGCTCATGTTTAACTTTGGTGTGTCTGGGAGGGTATACAGTTAATCAAACACACACTCATTCCGAATTCTCTAACCACTCGCAGGTAAAAGGCTTGCACAATTGTCACAAGAACACGTCGAATAACCTAACTGATTGCTTAAAATCTATACGAACGATGCGGAAGTTTTGGATTCCAGAAATGTTTCGACCTCAAGGGTTCTCGGCTCAGGTACCACCAAAATTTGTGTTCCCAGTGTGTGTAGAACGACAGGGAAATACGAACTTTTCATTAGGACTGCTCTCCCGACAGCATTGTGGAACAATCCTGGATGAGTATAATTCTTCGAGTACATATGAAGCCTATCTTCAAAATGCCACATGTACATCTTCCCGGAACTGCTCTGTCATTGCCCCCGACATAGTAGGCACCGACCCGTTAGGCGATGATTGGTATTGGGTCTGCGGGACAAGAGTTTATCTCTCCCTTCCATTTATGTGGAACGGACGTTGTGGTCTAACACAATTTAAAAGCAAAATCATGATTGTCTTGCCATCAGGTAAGTCTCCGGGACGTCCGCGCACCAGGCGTTCTGTAAGCGACGATTCCTTCCCGCCGCCCGAACATCAATTAGAAAGCAAATGGAATAAATTCTGGCAATCATTAGTTCCCCAATACGGTCTAACCCAGGTCTGGAATCAACTGGAAGTGACTCACTATCGTCTGGCTACCTTCGTTAACGCCACTAACGCCGCCATAGAAGGCATCCGTGTCGAGTTAACAGCATTGCGCTTAATGACTACTCAAAATCGCATGGCCCTGGACATTTTCCTCGCCAAGGAGGGTGGTGTCTGTGCTATGGTAGATGATTCATGCTGCACTTTCGTCCCCGCTAATGATGATCCGAGTTTAGGTGACATTACACGTCAGCTAGAAAAAATGCGACAAGTAGCCCATGATTTAAAAATGGACGAGCAGGCCAGCTCTACTTGGGGCTGGGGGTGGCTGCATGTCCTCTTTGGGGGACTGGCCCCATACATCTCTATGATTATTCCTGTACTGGTGATTGGTCTTCTCGTTTGCATATGTGGCCCTTTTCTGTTTCGTTGCTGTATGGATAGGATCTACAATATGATGGTTGCGCACTCTGGTTACACCCCTATGTCTGCCAATACATTAGAGTCTAAACTGTAGTTATACTCTGTAAACAAAGTATAAAAGAGGGGATTGTAAGATTGTATGTGTGTTCTCGTGCATAGCTGTACTGAACTTATGACCCTTTCACACCCTGGTAAACGTGCATAATCGCGAGAACATACTCTTTTATTTTCTCTGTACCTTCTAGTTTCGCTGAAACCACATTCCTGGTTCCTCCTGTTCTAGGGGGTGTATGGTCTGCTCTTTCATGTATAATAAAAACGACTCCTTATCTGGCGAGTTGACCTTGTGCCCCCGAGCCCCTTACTTATCTTGTCACGCAAGCTTCTGATGTATATAAACCCTGCTCTCTGTGTGTATCACTGAGCAGTGCCTGAATAAACCAGATTGATTTAACTCGTGTGGTTTGCTTTAACCCTGCTCCAGAGCGCTCTTACGTCAACGCATCTGAACTGAGACAGACACAGGTTCTAACAGCCACCAAGCCTTGAGCCCCCCCAGCCTCCCTACCTCTACCTGGAGACCATCTACCTCCTTCAGTGACTGTCCAGAACCCATGCAAGTGGGTCGTACTCGCCTCTCCGCATCTGAGAGGGAGCGCAGAAGGAGGGACAAGTGCTGCATCTACTGTGGCAAACCTGGTCACTTCCGAGCATCATGTCCCGAACTCTTGGGAAAAGGACCGCCCCGTCCAGCCGAGGGAGGGTTGTGACGGGGCCTACCCTCTCTCCCGGACTCCCTGGCCAAGGAATCTACATCCCGGTCTCCATCTCCTGGGGTGAGTCTGTCCACTCTTGTCAAGCTTTGATAGACTCAGGGGCGGCTGGGAACTTTATGGATATTCACTTCGCCCAAAGCATCAATATTCCGACTGCACCTCTTGAAGTCCCACTGTCTGTGTCTGCCCTCGATGGCCAAGCGTTAGGTGATGGAAGAGTCACCCAAGTTACTTCTCCAGTTTTCCTCCAGTCTCAAGGTCACAAGGAAGAAATATCCCTGCACCTGATTCCTTCACCTGAGTTCCCAGTTATTCTAGGCCTTCCTTGGCTTACTCGCCACAACCCTCGCATAGACTGGGTAACAAGCCAGGTTGTGGAATGGGGCCCTGCATGCCATGCCTCTTGTCTGCTCTCTAGCTCTCCTGTGTCTCCTGCCGAGCCCCCTGATCTCACCGAGTTATCTCAAGTTCCCACAGAGTACTGGGATCTCAAGGAGGTATTCAGCAAGAGCAGGGCCGCCGTTCTTCCTCCGCACCGGGCCTACGACTGTGCCATCGACTTGCTCCCTGGGACTACCCCTCCTCGTGGCAGACTGTTTTCACTCTCTCAGCCAGAACGCAAGGCCATGGAGGAATACCTCAAAGATGCCCTGGTCTCTGGGTTTATTCGACCCTCCACTTCACCTGCTGGAGCCGGCTTCTTCTTTGTCGGCAAGAAGGATGGGGGGCTCCGACCATGTATTGATTACAGGGGCCTGAATAAGATCACTGTGCGCAACCGATATCCCCTTCCGCTGATGTCCACAGCTTTCGACCTGCTCCAAGGCGCCACCGTCTTCACCAAGTTGGACCTACGGAACGCATACCACCTTATCCGTATCCGACAGGGAGACGAGTGGAAGACTGCCTTTAACACCCCGTCTGGGCACTACGAATACCAGGTGATGCCCTTCGGACTCACCAACGCACCAGCTGTTTTTCAGGCCCTAATCAACGACGTCTTAAGGGACATGATTAACCTATACGTTTTTGTCTACCTCGATGACATCCTTATCTTTTCCAAGACCGTGCAGGAGCACCGCCACCATGTCCGCCAGGTTCTCCAGAGGCTGCTACAGAACAATCTGTTCGCCAAGGCCCAGAAATGCGAATTTCATGTTCCCGAGGTCTCCTTTCTGGGATTTATTGTACGGACAGGCCAACTCCAAATGGACCCTGCCAAGACCCTGGCCGTCCGGGATTGGCCTACTCCCAAGTCCGTTAAGGAGGTTCAGCGGTTCTTAGGATTCGCTAACTTCTACCGCAAGTTCATCAGGAACTTCAGTTCTGTGGCAGCACCCATGTCAGACCTCACCAAAGGGACAGGTGGATCTTATGGCTGGTCTCCTCAGGCAGAAAAGGCATTCAAAGACCTCAAGGACCGCTTCTGCACGGCACCCATTCTGGTTCTCCCGGACACCTCCCAACCATTCATCGTGGAGGTGGACGCCTCGGACAGTGGTGTCGGCGCGGTGCTCTCTCAACGTTCGGAAGGAAAGCTGCACCCCTGCGCTTACTTCTCCCACCGCCTGAGTCCTGCTGAGTCCCGGTACGATGTGGGGGATCGAGAACTGCTAGCGGTCAAACTGGCCCTTGAGGAGTGGAGGCACTGGCTGGAGGGAGCACAACATCCATTCCTGGTTTGGACTGACCACAAGAACCTGGAGTACCTCCAGCAAGCCAAGAGACTGAACCCTCGACAGGCTAGGTGGGCCCTGTTTTTCAGTCGATTTGACTTCACCCTCTCATACCGCCCCGGCTCCAAGAACACCAAACCTGACGCACTGTCCAGACTGTTCTCTGCCACTAACAGGGAGAATGAAGTCGGGCCTATTATCCCTGTGTCCCGGATTGTGGCCCCTGTCCGCTGGGGTATTGAGGAGGCTGTCCGACGAGCCCAACGCCAGGACCCCGGTCCTGGGACGGGGCCACCAGGCCTCTTGTACGTCCCACATCAAGCCCGGGCCAAGGTTCTCCAGTGGGGTCATTCTTCCCCTCTCACCGCCCACCCGGGAGCTCAGAGGACCCTGGACTTCCTGAAAAGACGCTTCTGGTGGCCTAACATGGAGCAGGAAGTAAGGTCATTTGTCCTGTCCTGTGAGGTTTGCACCAGAACCAAGAACCCACGACAGCGTCCCCAGGGTCTCCTGCATCCTCTGACCATTCCCCGGCGTCCCTGGTCCCACGTGGCAGTCGACTTTATCACGGGTCTCCCTGAGTCACAAGGTAACACGGTCATTTTGGTCTTAGTTGACAGATTCTCCAAGGCCTGCCGCTTCATACCACTGTGCAAACTCCCCTCTGCTCTTGAAACTGCGAAACTTTTGTTTAATCATGTCTTCCGAGTCTTTGGTCTTCCACAGGACATCGTCTCAGACCGAGGGCCCCAGTTCTCCTCCCGAGTGTGGCACGGGTTCTGCAAGGTCATCGGAGCCACTGCCAGCCTCTCCTCTGGGTTTCACCCACAGTCCAATGGTCAGACGGAGAGGCTCAACCAGGACCTGGAAACCACCCTGCGAGGCCTGGCTATGGATAACCCGACATCGTGGAGCACCTGGCTGCCATGGGCGGAGTACGCCCACAACACCCTGCAGTCATCGGCCACCAAGCTGTCGCCATTCCAGTGCCAATTCGGGTTCCAGCCACCTCTGTTCCCGGACCAGGAGGAGGACGCGGGGGTGCCCTCGGTCAACCAATATGTGAGACGGTGTCGCAAGACCTGGAGCAAGGTCAGGAAGACCCTCATACAGACCTCCAGAACCAACCAGACTCAGGCCAACCGCCATAGAAGACCTGCACACGCTTTCCGCCCTGGGCAGCGTGTTTGGCTGTCCACTAAGGACCTTCCACTGCGGGTGGAGAACCGCAAGCTTGCTCCTCGCTACATTGGCCCCTTCAAGGTGGTGCGCAGGGTGAACCCTGTCTCCTACCGGCTCCAGTTGCCCCGGACTCTGAGGATCAACCCCACTTTCCATGTTTCCCTGTTACGGCCCGTACTGACGTCTACGTATGCCCCTGCCCCTAGGAACCCCCCACCCCCCCGCATCTTCCAGGGGCAGACTGTGTTCACTGTGAATCGCCTGCTTGACTCCCGCCGGGTCCGCGGCGGGTTGCAATATCTGGTGGACTGGGAGGGCTATGGTCCTGAGGAGCGCTGCTGGGTTCCTGCTCGGGATGTCCTTGATAAAGAACTATGTCGGGACTTCCATTCGGCCCATCCGGATCGCCCTGGGAACGTCAGGAGACGCTCCTAGAGGGGGGGGTCCTGTTAGGACTAGGACTGTTTTGGCCTCTAGAGGCCGCTGTTATTTCCTTTTCATGTCGTGTTTATTTTGGCCTCTAGAGGCCACCACTGTTCCTGTGTCTTGTGTTTGTGTTAATTGCCTAATTATCTTCACCTGTGTCCTTAATTAGTTTGTCTATTTATACCCCTGAGTTCAGTCCTCTTGTCACGGAGTCTTTGTGCTGTTATGTTTATCTCCAGTTTCCTTTGTACTGTGTTTTTTTGATCTTCTTAGCTTTTGTATTTTTGCACTTTGCTTTTCTTTTGGATTACACTCTTTGGTTTTTTTTGTCTTTTGTTTTGCCCTGTATATAGTGTATATAGTTTAAATAAACCTTTTTGATTCTTTTTCTACTTCCGCCTCACGCCTCTGCATTTGAGTCATCCCCCTGGTGGCCTAGTGGGGGTTTGCTGGATCATCACACCAACGAACCAGGTTCGAATCCCAGCAAAACCCTAACAAAAAGAAGAAGAAGTGTGTTTTCCCCTATTGTAAATTTTGAAACTAAGGAGATTGCAAAATCCAGAGGTTTTTATCAGAATGTACAGCAGTATTTAGAAGTAATGTATGATGATACGACACAGATATGCACAGATGCTTCTAAAGACGAAAGTGGTAAGACAGGAGCAGCAGTATTCATCCCCAGCTACAATATAAGTATTGGGAAAAGGACATCAGATCACTTGTCAATTTTTTCAGCAGAAATGATGGCTATTATACTGGCCCTGCAGTGGGTGGAGGAGGTGAAGCCTAGTAAGGCAGTTATTTGTTCAGATTCTATGTCTTCCTTAAATAGTATCCAGAGTGGAAAATCTACATGCCGACAAGATCTCTTAGATGAAATTAACCACTTCATATTTAAGATAGGGCGGCACGGTGGTGTAGTGGTTAGCGCTGTCGCCTCACAGCAAGAAGGTCCTGGGTTCGAGCCCCAGGGCCGGCGAGGGCCTTTCTGTGTGGAGTTTGCATGTTCTCCCCGTGTCCGCGTGGGTTTCCTCCGGGTGCTCCGGTTTCCCCCACAGTCCAAAGACATGCAGGTTAGGTTAACTGGTGACTCTAAATTGACCGTAGGTGTGAATGTGAGTGTGAATGGTTGTCTGTGTCTATGTGTCGGCCCTGTGATGACCTGGCGACTTGTCCAGGGTGTACCCCACCTTTCACCCGTAGTCAGCTGGGATAGGCTCCAGCTTGCCTGCGACCCTGTAGAAGGATAAAGCGGCTAGAGATAATGAGATGAGATGAGAGATATTTAAGATAAATCAACATAAAATTTTTATTCAGTTCACATGGGTTCCAGCTCATAAGGGGGTTGAGGGTAATGAGAGAGTGGATAAAATGGCCAAAGAGACCATCAAGGCAAATGAGGTTGAGTTAGAAGTCCCATTAAGCAAGGCAGAAATTAAAGTAATAATCAAAGACATCAACAAAATGTGGCAGGAGAGATGGAATACAGAGGAGAAAGGAAGGCATCTATATAATTTACAAAAGGAGGTGGTGTTTAGAAGGGGTGGTGAACTGAAACGACAGGAGGAGGTTTGGTTGACTAGGCTGAGGATAGGGCACACAAGTCTAAATAGTGGGTTGTATACAATAGGGAAACATCATTCTGGGGCCTGTGCATACTGTGGAGAAATAGAAAAGGTTGAGCATGTTCTTATACACTGTACACAGTATTCCAGTGAAAGAGAGAAGATGGGGAGGGCATTGAGAAAACCTGTAACTATAGATAACTTATTAAGTCAGCCATTCACACAATCAGCAGTAATAGCTCTAACACAGTATTTAAAGGACACTCAACTAGCAAACAGAATTTAGTTTTTTTTTTTTTTTTTTATAATCAGTCTGCAATTTAATATCCCTTGAGATCACACCTCAGCCCGGTAGATGGCAGTAATACACATCGATTGTTAACCGCCAATAAATCGACAAGAAGAAGTGTGTTTTCAAGACAGACTGAGTAAATCCAGACCTGCAGGGTCACCGCACTGCACAGTGTAGTATGTTGCCTCATTTAACTCATCTTAGTCAACTCATTAACTGATCACAAAAGCATGGTGGTGTAGTGGTTAGCACTGTTGCCTCACAGCAAGAAGGTTCTGGGTTCGAGCCCAGCAGCCGGTGAGGGCCTTTCTGTGTGGAAACATGTCTGTGAAGATTCTCAGTCATCCAGGTCGTAGTAAACTGTGGGTGGTAAAAGAGAGCAACTGGACTTGCTTGAAGATGTTTCAGGTGAAGAATCTTCAAGCAAGTCCAGTTGCTCTCTTTTACCACCCACAGCTTTCTGTGTGGAGGTGAAACATCTTCAAGAATCTTCAAGCAAGTCCAGTTGCTCTCTTTTACCACCCACAGCTTTCTGTGTGGAGGTGAAACATCTTCAAGAATCTTCAAGCAAGTCCAGTTGCTCTCGTTTACCACCCACAGCTTTCTGTGTGGAGGTGAAACGTCTTCAAGAATCTTCAAGCAAGTCCAGTTGCTCTCTTTTACCACCCACAGCTTTCTGTGTGGAGGTGAAACATCTTCAAGAATCTTCAAGCAAGTCCAGTTGCTCTCGTTTACCACCCACAGCTTTCTGTGTGAAGGTGAAACGTCTTCAAGAATCTTCAAGCAAGTCCAGTTGCTCTCGTTTACCACCCAGAGTTTTCTGTGTGGAGGTGAAACGTCTTCAAGAATCTTCAAACAAGTCCAGTTGCTCTCGTTTACCACCCACAGTTTTCTGTGTGGAGGTGAAACGTCTTCAAGAATCTTCAAGCAAGTCCAGTTGCTCTCGTTTACCACCCACAGCTTTCTGTGTGGAGGTGAAACGTCTTCAAGAATCTTCAAGCAAGTCCAGTTGCTCTCTTTTACCACCCACAGCTTTCTGTGTGGAGGTGAAACATCTTCAAGAATCTTCAAGCAAGTCCAGTTGCTCTCGTTTACCACCCACAGCTTTCTGTGTGGAGGTGAAACGTCTTCAAGAATCTTCAAGCAAGTCCAGTTGCTCTCTTTTACCACCCACAGCTTTCTGTGTGGAGGTGAAACATCTTCAAGAATCTTCAAGCAAGTCCAGTTGCTCTCGTTTACCACCCACAGTTTTCTGTGTGGAGGTGAAACGTCTTCAAGAATCTTCAAGCAAGTCCAGTTGCTCTTGTTTACCACCCACAGTTTTCTGTGTGGAGGTGAAACGTCTTCAAGAATCTTCAAGCAAGTCCAGTTGCTCTCGTTTACCACCCACAGTTTTCTGTGTGGAGGTGAAACGTCTTCAAGAATCTTCAAGCAAGTCCAGTTGCTCTCGTTTACAACCCACAGCTTTCCGTGTGGAGGTGAAACGTCTTCAAGAATATTCAAGCAAGTCCAGTTGCTCTCGTTTACCACCCACAGCTTTCTGTGTGGAGTTTGCATGTTCTCCCTGTGTCTGCATGGGTCCCCTCCGGGTGCTCCGGTTTCCCCTACAGTCCAAAAACATGCAGGTTAGGTTAATTGGTGGCTCTAAATTGACTGTAGGTGTGAATGTGAATGGTTGTTTGTCCCTGCAATGACCTGGCCTGACAATGCCACTTGTCCAGGGTGTACCCTGCCTCTCACCCATAGTCAGCTGGGATCCCTGTAGAATAGGATAAGCAGCTATGGATGGATGGATGGATGGATGGATCACAAAAGCCTTCAGGGGTTGGATTTGGTGTGTTAGAGGGGAAATGTAAGTGCTGATGCCGGATCTGAGGGAGGCCCTGCAGGAGGTTAGAGACTGTAGTATTACCAAGACAACCCGCTGGAGCACCAAAGCTGACAAAATAAATAGTAATAAATTAAATAAAACAAGAAACAAACAAATAAATAATGAAATATACAATGTTTAGGAATTCTGATTCTTCAGGTACAGTAACAGTGTGAAAGTTTTGGTGAACACAAAGAAATTCTGTACAGCAAAGATGGCTTCAAAAATAATGAAATTAAATGTTTTTACATTACAAATACTGTAAAGAGCAGTAAACAGTAATAAAAGAAACAAAGTCAGTATCTGGTGTGAGACGACCTTTTGCTTAAAAAAATAGTAGTCTCAGGTACAATGAGTGCAGTTTTATAAGGAAACGAGCTGTAGGTTTTACTGAGCATCTTGCAGAACCAGCCACAGTTCTTCTGGACACTTTGATTGTCACACTTGCTTCTTAATTTTGCAGCAAAATCCAGCAGCCTTTTTTTTTTTGTCTGAAAAGTGGTCTCTTGCTTAATATGCTGCTTTTTTTTTTTTTACTGATATCCAAAGATTTTCCTGTACCATTTAATTTTGTGCTGGAAAACTAATGTTTGGAAATCAACTGATTGTATCCTGGCTCGATAGTGTAGAAGTCATTAATTAAATAAAAAAAAATCTATAACTAAGTTTGTAGTAAAGAAATAGGGTGCCTAAGACTTTTGCACAGCACTGTATGTCTTTACTGTCCTTATTGTCTAGACCTATTTTCTGATCATCCATGTTGATTATTGTGTGGTTACTGTAAGTTCAGTTCTAACCTTGGGGCCATTAAAGATAGTTCATTTGACCACTTATGCAACTTTTACTATTGTACAAATCTAAAATACATTTTAAAAAAAATCTCATCAGTTAAATGTTAGGAAACGTAAATATCTTATATGAGTACGAGTGTTTTACTGGGAAATACACCACTCGTATTTTTCATACAAGCTACATCCGGGACACTGAGGACCAAAACTGTGACATAAATCTCTGTCACTCGTGAGGAAATCGATGAATTGTTTTGATAAATTTGGGTACTTTTTGTTTGTGACTGTGTCTTTTTATAAAAAGAAAATTACACATTGGCTTGAAAATATGAAGTTTATCTTCTCGTGTTGAAAAACTTGTATTTTTCTTACAAAATACATTGGGGATCTGAGTGACATATGTAAATAATATTAGCTGGCTTTTTTTCCATGGTATATCAGATATATTCCATTCAGCTAGCATGGTATGGAACGAGTTGAAGATTATTATTATTATTATTATTATTATTATACACTCCCTTTTCCAGTTTTTTGATGTTTGTCGGTATGTTTTTCTCCTCTAATGTACAAGTTGTAAATATGAGTGAAGAATATCTAATGAAGTTTTGGTAGCCTTTTGGGTGTGCAATGCATCTTTAGTTTCAGTTTTCAGTTTATTTATTTCTAGCACTGGATTAGCCTAGTCTTTCTCTTTCCCAGAGAACCAGGAAATGCTTCTGCACATGCCCAACAGAAAACTTTCTCATTGGATATTCACATCAACTGTGACGTGTGATGTCATGTTGTCTTGACAACCATGCAATATCATAAGCCATATTCAACACTCATTCTCCATTGGGTAGAGTGGCATAATACACGTAGGATAAGCGATATGCTAACAATATTGCACGCTGTCAAACCAAATGAATGAAACCCACTAGAAGGGAATAGAATACATGTTTTTACTCCATCAAAAAACTGTCCTGTATGTATAATAATTCCTGATATTTCACTCCGATGACGTCGCTCCCAGTGTTTTCCCGCTGATTAGACATGCATTGTCAAAATGGTGAACCGGTTCAAAATTAAAATTCTTTTGATTAACTTGTGTATTTTTTTTGTGGATGTGTCCATATAATATAAAGAACATTACACTGTGGTGCAATAATATGAAGTTTATCTTCTTGTGTTGAACAATATATCGCTTGTTTACTTCGCTCACTTGTGAATATATTTAGCACTTAAAGATACACTTCATATCTTCGCACAACCATGTAATATCCTCCATATATGGCATGTACACTCACTGTGCACTTTGTTAGGATCACCTGCAATTATCCATTCAGCCAATCATGTGGCAAAAGAGCTAGGCATAAAATCATGCAGACGCAGGTCAAAAGTTTCAGTTAATGTTCCCATCAAACATCAGAATGGGGGGAAATGGGATCACAGTGACTTTGAGAAGGGTATTTCAGAAACTTCTGATTTTCACACACAACCATCTCTAGAGTTTACACAGAATGGTGTGGAAATACAAAACAAAGCAAAAAACATCCAGTGTGTGGCAATAGTACAGGTGGAAATATACTGCTGATGAGAGGTCAGAGAAGAATAGATAGACTGGTTGGAGTTGACATGAAGGCTATGGTAATTCCACGGTAAATAACCACTCTTTACAATTATGGTGAGCAGAAAAGCATCTCAGAACACACAACACACAACTCAAGCGCTTGACCTGTATCAACATGATTTTATGCATTCTGTTGCTGCCATATGATTGGCTTTTTGGAAAATTTAATGGATGTGTAGGTGTACATGTGTTCCGAATAAAGTGTATAGTGATGTACAGTATGTCTGTTTTACAAACTTTTTTTGCATGGTGCTAGATAAAGTATCTTTCTGTTGCATACATTAAAAGGAGCAGACTAAAGCATCTGAGTGGAATTAAGATATCCCATGGACTTTCCTGCTGTGTTGCATACAGTTTACTAAATGGATTGTTAATATGATTAGCAAGAAAACCTTACCTGCATTTACAGAGCACTGATCATAATTATGAACACAGCTTTTTTTTAAAAATCCTTTTCGAAAATATTTTTGCTGGCAATAATCATCCCTGCTAAAACTAGTCAGCTGGCTAAATATGAGCTACCCTGACATTTTTACTACCCTGTATTTTTAAAATGCATTTGGGATGTATTCATATATGTGTTGATGCCGCACAGTTCCAGGGTCCCTGGTTTGATTCCTCTGGGCTCTCTAGTTTCCTCCAACTTTGAAAAAATGTACAGGTAGGTGGATTGGCTATGGTAAAGTGGCCCTAGGTATGAATGAGTGTGTGATTCTGTGTATGTATGCTGTTCTGTGATTGACTGGCATCCTATCTGGGGTGAGTTCTTTCCATACTTGCTTACAACCAAGTAGGAATACCATAGATTCCTCATCTAATGCTAACTAGGGGCGGCACAATGGTGTAGTGGTTGGAGCCTATCCCAGCTGACTATGGGCGAGAGGCGGGGTACCCCCTGGACAAGTCACCAGATCATCGCAGGGCTGATGCATAGAGGCAAACAACCATTCACACCTTTAATCAATTTAGAGCCACCAATTAGCCTAACCTGCATGTCTTTGGACTGTGGGGGAAACCGGAGCACCCGAAGGAAACCCACGCGGACACGGGGAGAACATGCGAACTCCACACAGAAAGGCCCCCGTTGGCCACTGGGCTCGAACCCGGACCTTCTTGCTGTGAGGCTACAGTGCTAACCACTACACCACCATGCCATCTTGACATGTTCATTTTCTAAAACACTCTCTGGGTCATGTTTATACTGTACCATTTTCCCTTTCTTTTTAACTTGTATTTGCCACAAAATTTCCAATGAATTATGTTCCCCACATTATTATTATTATTATTATTATTATTATTATTATGTTAGTTGACCTAGTGACAGTTTGGGCGTCTCTTATTGGTCACTCAGCTGCCCGGTCAGTCCTGATGACGTAGGCAGCCTACCCGTCTTGCGAGCTTCTAGATTTTTCCTCCTTATTTCTCTCGTTGCACCAATCAAGCTGCTGTTCTGCGTCCTCTATCCAATCATAACGCGCAGGGGGCGGGGCCACATCTTTATTCCAGTGCGCAGTTTTACCGGTGGAGAACATCACATCAGTGCAGGCTGCGAGAATTCAGCAGAACCGTCCTGTTTTAGGATTAGTCTATTTAAAAAAAAAAAAACAACCGCTTAGCTTACATAATAGCTAGTGACCCTTACGTCGATTCTAAACGCACGGTAGATAGGTATATTTGAGATAAACGGTGGTGGGTTATTCTCATCCAAATTATAAAAGAGAGTGTTTAGAAGTGACGAGACAGAATAACGGTTGAACATGTCTGTGGTAGGCTTTGATGTGGGTTTTCAGAACTGTTACATCGCTGTTGCCAGGAGCGGCGGCATTGAAACCATTGCAAATGAATACAGTGACAGATGCACTCCGTAAGTACACGACTGTAAAACGATGCTGTAGTTTGTTACGCAGTGTTTTCTGGTCATGCTCCCAATTCCACGGTTTTTTTGTCCCTTGCCTGCTGTTGGGATGTTCCTATTGGACACAGGTTACATTGGCCTGTGTTTTGTATGACAGAGGGAGAATTGTTTCCACCCTAATTTCATTGAAAGCGAGAAGAGGTGTCTGCTTCACTGTAACTGAGCACAGGTGCAGTGGCTTAAGGGCCAAAGCTACGCCCTGACTGAGGTTAAACCTGTGTTACCTCGGTAATGGCTCTCTGTAAGAGCTTATTATTTTGGCTTCTACACTGCTGCCTGTCAAAACTTATGAATAATGACTTATTTGATTAATCACTGTTTAGGTTGCTGTAATATAAAAATGTTCTCTTACAGTATAAGTTCATAGCATGTACACTACCGTTCAAAAGTTTGGGGTCACTTTGAAATGTCCTTATTTTTGAAAGAAAAGCACTGTTCTTTTCAATGACGATCACTTTAAACTAATCAGAAATCCACTCTATACATTGCTAATGTGGTAAATGACTATTCTAGCTGCAAATGTCTGGTTTTTGGTGCAATATCTCCATAGGTGTATAGAGGCCCATTTCCAGCAACTCTCACTCCAGTGTTCTAATGGTACAATGTGTTTGCTCATTGCCTCAGAAGGCTAATGGATGATTAGAAAACCCTTGTACAATCATGTTAGCACAGCTGAAAACAGTTGAGCTCTTTAGAGAAGCTATAAAACTGACCTTCCTTTGAGCAGATTGAGTTTCTGGAGCATCACATTTGTGGGGTCGATTAAATGCTCAAAATGGCCAGAAAAATGTCTTGACTATATTTTCTATTCATTTTACAATTTATGGTGGTAAATAAAAGTGTGACTTTTCATGGAAAACACAAAATTGTCTGGGTGACCCCAAACTTTTGAACGGTAGTGTACAGTCTCCACGGCCTAAGGAAAGTGGTTGTCTTATACTTTTAATAGTTAAAGTGAACAGAACTAATTCTCAAGTATTCAACAAGCTCCTGATAAAATATTAATAGTGTGGTTACCATTACAGCATTCCCCAAAACACTACATTTGTGAAAGCAGGTTGAAGGTGCTCTCTCAGGTTCTGACCTGTTGTCTGGATAGCCCTGTTGATCCCGGGGATTGAGTGTCTTGTGTATGCTATGATGTCAAAGATATATCAAAGTCGTCTTGTTTTCCCACAGGGCTTGTATTTCTTTGGCATCAAAAAACAGAACCATTGGAAATGCCGCAAAGAGTCAGGTATCTTTTTTTTTTTTCTGTTCTAGTGGTAGATTTGTCCTGTCAGAAAAGAAACCCAAGAATTCCCAAGATTTTGGGAATTGTGAGATATTGAACATAAAACATTTTTTCTTACAGATCATAACAAACTTTAAGAACACGGTTCATGGCTTTAAGAAGTTCCACGGTCGAGCATTTGATGATTACTTTGTTAAAAATGAAAAATCCAAATTGCCTTACAGTCTTCACAAGCTTCCCAGTGGCAGCACTGGAGTAAAGGTAAAGTTTATGTGATCCACACTAGTGATGTTCGGTCATTACTGTACACTAGGGCTGCGTACTTAAACGTAACATCAGGTACAGGTACTGGTACAGAGGTTTAGGTACAGGTCCAGACCTGTACCTGAACAATTTGACAAATTAACATGTGTTCTTCTGAACTTCTTCAGTAATGACAGAAACATTAATAAACTGTTGACAACTTGTCAGTATCTTTATTCATAGAAAACCGAACATAACTAGGTTTCCTACCTCACTTCTCAGTCACCCTCTCAGTCTCACACTTAGTTAACTTGGGACAAAAAGTCATAAGTTGTCTCACAGCGAGACAACTTGCGTTCTGGCCCCCTGAAAGCTTTGTTACGTGATCCCAGACCTTACTGGTCTTCCCACGTGGCATGACAAACAAATTCACTCCGCGCAGTCCGCGGCCTTTAACTTACGCGGCAAAATTACACAAAGCAACAAAGGCCGCCAATGCCAGCAAAGGAAAAATGGCTGACCTGCTTTTGAGTCTTTGTGACCAATCAGAACGCTGGATCAGCCAAGCTCTCGCAATGTCTCGTGAGACTGTGGCGAGAGGATCTCAAATCAAAGCTGGCTCTGATTTCAAGTTTCAGCGTGGCATTTTACGTCTTTTCCAGTGCTAAATTTTTGTCTTTGTGGTAGGATTTACGCATCTTCAGTCACAAAATAAGCATATACTTGGTGTAAATTTATATCGGTACCGTACCGGTATTTCATGATCCGGTATTTTGGACCTGTACCGAATCGATTTTCGCGGTACAGTACTGGTACCGTGTACCGGTACGCAGCCCTACTGTACACCATGAATATGCAAAACTCTGCTGAAAAAGATATGCAGAGATTGCTGCCATGTTGTTTTCAGTTTTGGTGCATTTGTTGTCTGCAGATGTAGATAGTTAGCCATGTACCGTACAATTAATTGAATCACTTCTGTATCAAGTTTATGACAAAGTGTAAACGCCATTTTTAAAGGTTCGTTACTTGGATGAGGACAAGGTGTTCACCATTGAGCAGGTGACAGCTATGTTGCTCACTAAGCTGAAAGAGACTTCTGAGAGTGCACTAAAGAAACCAGTGGTGGACTGTGTGATTTCTGTAAGTGATATCAGCATTTTCCTTCACAAGAAAACCGTCCATAATTTGTATACAATTATCATGACAATTTACTACTTTTTTTTTTTTTTTTGGACAGGTTCCTAGTTTCTTTACTGATGCAGAGCGAAGATCAATGATCGATGCCTCCCAAATCGCTGGACTGAACTGCTTGAGACTGATCAATGACACAACGGCAGGTTTGTCAGAGAACACTTGTGTTTTCAGTTCCATCAGAAATTGACGTTAATAGAACTGGCCAACATACAAAATTAGGCCAGTGTGCTTATCCAAAATGTTGCTGTCTACGGCCATGCATTCATCTTGAAATCATAGTGAGCTTATCCTGTCTGAAAAGACACATAATCCCTACTATACCATTACAAAGATAAGAATCAATTGTTGAGGAATTGTGTTGCATAGACAGCTGTGCGCACATGACACCCTTACAGTCATGTCTATAAAATTCTTCAGTCATCCAAGTCATTATGAAGGTTGTATCATTTTGAGCATAACATGATCCAGACAGTCAAACATGATTTTCAGCACCAAGGACAGCGCTGTGTGAGCGACAACAGTGATATTGTTCTTCCTGATTAACGTGAAGTTTGATGAGACTGTGATTCTATTTGGTGCAAATACTAATATACTGATATGTGATGAAAAGATAAAGCTATTATTTCATAAAAACTTTGTACTCTGGGCTAAGTATTAAATCCCAAATTGCTTTCCTGTAATATCTCTCTGAGAAATGGCTCACTGGACTTCTGTTGCAGTGGCATTAGCCTATGGAATCTACAAGCAAGACTTACCAAATCCAGAAGAAAAGCCCCGTAATGTTGTGTTTGTGGACATTGGTCACTCATCTTATCAAGTGTCAATTGTCTCTTTCAACAAGGGGAAGCTGAAGGTCAGAGGCACATTCAGCCTTGTATTTTGTATGTTGTTTGTAATTTGTAATCATATTTCATAAATGCTCTTTACATTTCATACCCCCATCTAACTCTCATGAGCTCTGTCTTTCCCCTTCCACAGGTGTTGGCTACAGCATTCGACCCTTATTTGGGTGGACGTAATTGTGATGAAGTACTCGTGGAGTATTTCTGTGAAGAGTTTAAAGACCGTTATAAGTTAAATGTGAAGGACAACCCTCGAGCCCTGCTGAGGCTCTACCAAGAGTGTGAAAAGCTGAAAAAGCTCATGAGTGCCAACTCTTCAGAGCTACCACTTAACATTGAGTGTTTCATGAACGACATTGATGTTTCAGGGAAGATGAATAGGTAAGGTCATACAAAATGAATAGATTCATACAACATGATTAAGAAGCTAATTAACATGTAACAGATGTTCGTATTAGTCATCAATGAAATGTTTGTATTTTTGAGTAGATTATCTTCCGTGTTAGGTGTTTTTCAATATTTTTTGTAGCTTTGTAGTATTCCGATGGCAGTGTTGTACTGATTTGACAGGGGCCAGTTTGAAGAGCTGTGTGCCCAGCTTTTAATGAGAGTGGAAGCACCACTTAAAGCGGTCATGGAACAATCAAGTAAGTAAAAATAAACAACTTTGCTTCTCACTGTAGATATGCATCACAAGTAATTGGTTTCTTCTTTGTGGCAGAGCTAGGCAGAGATGAGATCTATGCAGTTGAAATTGTTGGTGGTGCTACGAGGATTCCAGCCATTAAAGAGAGAATCTCCAGGTTCTTTTATAAAGACATCAGTACCACCCTGAACGCAGATGAAGCAGTGGCACGAGGCTGTGCGCTACAGGTAAAAAGACGGCCAGCAAAAATGACACACACCAAATAAAAGGTCACTAAAGCTTAGTGTCTGTATAGATCTTCCTTAACCTGAAATTTTCACATCTGTCAAGAAGTAGAATATGGATTTTTCTGGTTTTGTTAAAACCAGTGTAGCAAACAAACTCAAAGGCTAGGCAATACTCAGAAATGTGAGGCAGGCAAATGGTCAGGTGATTTAGCAAAGAAGCATAAACTAGAATAAATCAGCAAATATTAACCAGACAATGGTCAAACACCAATCAAGACAAACACAAAGACTTTGCATTATGACACACACAATGTTGGAGCAAGAGTTTGCAAAGCAACACTGATAGTCTGGGTTATTTAAAGGGAAGGATTGCATACAGGTGAGTGGCATTAATAATCAGGTGACTTTGAGCAGGGACAGATATTTGACTGCAGGGCAAGTGACGAGGTAGAGGACTGAAGGTCATGGGAGTTGTAGTTTGCAACATGTGGAGGGAAGGACACAGGTGTGACAGTGTCCACCACATACATTGGTATTAGTTTGGAGATTAATCACAAAAACTTTACAAAAAACTATGTCTATAACTCATCTTGGATATTTCTTCAGATACCATACGATGTAAAACAATATGAAGAGTTCTCAGTCTGAACCATTCAAAACATTTTGTTGTGCTCATCAAAAAAATAGCAATTTATTTTTGTCTTTTTGTGTGCGTGTGTGTGTGTGTGTGTGTGTGTGTGTTTGTGCATTCGCGTAGTGTGCAATCTTGTCTCCAGCATTTAAGGTCCGTGAATTTTCTATCACTGATGTGGTTCCCTTCCCAATCACTCTTCGCTGGAAGTCTCCCACAGATGAGGGTGTTGGGTAAGAGCCATACAAATTTGGAAAAAAACAAACAATTAATAGACAAAAGATTTCTAGATGAAATGTAATTAAATTGTTTAAATATGTTACTAAATACTTTCAAAGGTTTTTGATTATCATTTCTTGACCCTTTGCTGCATTCTAAACCTAATCTGGGTCATTATTAATAGTGTCGGTCACTAGCTTTCTCATTTAAATTAGCTGAAAAAGTAAGGATGTTCATAATGTCCAAAGACATGCGGTTAGGTTAATATGGGACGGCCTTGGGCTGAGGTGCCCTTGAGCGAGGCACCTAACTCCCAACTGCTCCCTGGGTATGTGTGTGTGCTCATTGCTCACGTGTGTGTTCACTGCTTCAGATGGGTTAAATGCAGAGAGGAATTTCACAAGTGTGTGATGAATAAAGTTGTGCTTTCTTGCTTGCTTGCTTTTTTGGAGATAAAAAAGTGGTCCATTCTGAAATTGTCGTAGCCAGGGATGGCTGCCCCTGAATTGAGGGGGGCTAAAATTAAATATTTTTCAGTCGCAGAAACTATTAGGGCTGAGCAATGCATTTTTGTGTCACTGACATTTGAAATATTGTGGGATGACCTGTTACACAAACAGATAGGTAACTGCATTCATAATTTCTAATTTTTGTTTAAAATATTTCAAGTCTGTAATGCTCTACTGGATTGATGTCCTGTTTCCTCCAAATACCAAACACAGTAAATAGAAAAGCTGTTGAAATCTAAACCCACTAGACCTACAGTTTTATCATCGGTCCTTTTGGATAAGTTGTATTTTGATGGGAGATGGTGTACTTAGAATATCTGCTTCTCCTCCAAAAGCATTTACACCCACCACTCTATTTCACATGCACCTTCGAAGTCACTGCTGATGTGTTACGGATGCATCAGCAAAGCAGGCGAAGCAGCCCAAATGGATATCAAGCCACATGTGACTGACATGTAATTTATGTGACTTGGATGAACAGTAATGTTAATAGGTTCAACCATGAAAATGTTACTGTGGGGGGCGTCGTGGCTCGGGTGGATGGGGCGCCCGGGTTCGGTTCCGACCCGGGGTCATTTCCCAATCCCTCCCTGTCTCTCTCTCCTGCTCGTTTCCTGTCTCTGCACTGTCCTATCCAATAGAGGTGAAAAAGGCCCAAAAAATATCTTTAAAAAAAAAAAAGAATGTTACTGTGATCAAATACAGACCCTACCACTATCCTACTTACCTTTTTGTTACTGTTCTCTTTTCTTTTCATAGTGAATGTGAAGTGTACAGCAAGAACCATGCAGCACCTTTCTCCAAAGTCATCACTTTCCACAAGAAAGAGCCCTTTGATCTGCACGCATTTTACAGCACATCACAAGATTTGCCATACCCAGACACCGCAATAGGTGGGATGTGTAAATGAGGCTTATTGCAAATGCAGGATTTCTTATCCTATAAAAATTGGGTTGAAATCTTATTGCTGATCCTAAAAATATCCATTCCAGAACTCAGATGATCGCTTAGATACTTAGCTCTCATTTGACGAGTTGATAGACAGTACCACTGATGTATCTGAGAGAGGTGGTGTCCCAGTGTCAGAGATTGTGCATGCCCAAAAGATTTTCTCTCTCTCCATTTGCTCCTTATCCTTCAGTGTGACTGCATACAGTGGGTATAAAAAGTGTACACACCCTGTTCAAATGATAGGTTTTTCTGATGTAAAAAAAAAAAAAAGAGAGAGAAATAATTTCAAAACTTTTCCCACTTTTAATGTGATGTATAACCTGTACAATTCAGTTGAAAAACAAACAAATCTGTTAGGGGGAAAAAATAAAAAATGTACAATAAGCTGGTTGCGTAAGTGTGCACACCCTTAAACCAATACTTTTGTTGAAGCACCTTTTGATTTAATTACAGCATTCAGTCTTTTTGGGTTCACACCTGCCATCAATTAAAATGACTCTGATTAACGCCAAATAAAGTTCAGACATTTACTCAGTTGCATCCTCCAGCAAAAGCCAGGGTTCACAGAGAGCTTACAAAGCATCAAAGGGATCTCATTGTTGAACGGTATCAGTCAGGAGAAGGGTACAAAAAAATCCCACGGTATTAGATATACCATGGCGCACAGTGAAGACAGTCTTCAAGAAGTGGAGAAAATAAGGGACAACAGTGACATTACCGAGAACTGGACGTCCCTCCAAAATTGATGAAAAGACAAGACGAAAACTGGTCAGGGAGGCTGTCAAGAGGCCTACAGCAACACTGAAGGAGCTGCAGGAATTTCTGGCAAGTATTGGTTGTGTACTACATGTGACAACAATCTCCCGTATTCTCCATATGTCTGGACTATGAGGTAGGGTCACAAGAAAAACATCCAGGTCCGGCTAAATTTTGCAAAAAAAAAAAAATCAACTCTCCCAAAAGCATGTGGGAAAATGTGTTATGGTCTGATGAAACCCAAGTTGGATTTTTTGGCCACAATTCCAAAAGGTATGTTTGGCGCAAAAACAACACTGCACATCACCAAAAGAACACCATACCCACGGTGAAGCATGGTGAAAGCATCGTGTTTTGGGTTTGTTTTTCTTCAGCTGGAACAGGGGCTTTAGTCAAGGTGGAGGGAATTATGAACAGTTCTAAATACCAGTCAATTCTGGCCCAAAACCTTCAGGTGTCTGCACCAGAGCCCAGACCTAAATCCAATTGAAAATCTGTGGGGTGACCTGAAGAGGGCTGTGCACAAGAGATGCCCTCACAATCTGACCGATTTGGAGCACTTTTGCAAGGAAGAGTGGGCAAATATTGCCAAGTCTAGATGTGGCAGGCTGACAGACTCCGACCCAAAAAGACTGAATGCTGTAATTAAATCAAAAGGCGCTTCAACAAAATATTAGTTTAAGGGTGTGCACACTTGTGCAACCAACTTATTGTATTTTTTTTTTTTTTTGTATGTTTTTCCCCCTAACAGATCTGTTTGTTTTTCAATTGAATTGTACAGGTTATAGGTCACATTAAAGGCGGGAAAAGTTTTGAAATTATTTATCGTGGTCTCATTTTTTTTTTTTTACATCAGAAAAACCTATCATTGTAATGGGGTGTGTACACTTTATATCCACTGTACATGCTTTTTGCGGGTTTTCGAGGGTACATCTTATTCATGACTTCCCATCTTTATTAATGTTTTTAATTTTCTCAGGGATAATCACAAAGTAAGAGAGTACAGGATACCTGAAATAATCACAATTTTTTTTACCTTTCAGGTCGTTTTACTATCCAGCATGTTGCGCCCCAGTCTGATGGAGACAGTTCAAAGGTCAAAGTGAAAGTGCGTGTAAATGTGCATGGCATCTTCAGTGTATCCAGTGCCTCTCTGATTGAGAAGCAGAAAGGTGAAGTGGAGGATGTACAGATGGAGATGGAGCCCATGGTTCAGAATGAGAACAAGCAAGACGAGCAGGTGGAAAAACAAAACCTCTTTCTTCAGATCTTTAACAAACATACCAGAACTTAGTCATAATTATATTTTAAATAAAAGATGGACATGGTGAATGTGAACTGACTTGAGTTTAACATACATATGTAGTTAAGTAAATACCTTTGGCTGTTCACACGTGTTGGAGTTCTTCACTCAT
Organism: Neoarius graeffei; assembly: GCF_027579695.1. Classification (NCBI taxonomy): domain Eukaryota; kingdom Metazoa; phylum Chordata; class Actinopteri; order Siluriformes; family Ariidae; genus Neoarius; species Neoarius graeffei. The sequence goes on from NC_083579.1 coordinate 54,273,193, forward strand.
ACAGTCAAATGCTTTCTGTGAGCAGGATCAGATGCTGTTCATGTTGATGTGTGTGTGTGTGTGTGTGTGTGTGTGTGTGTGTGTGTGTGTGTGTGTGTGTGTGTGTGTGTGTTTTAGACTAAAATGCAAGTGGACCAAGATAGTCAAGGTGAGCAGCCCAATGAAGAAGGGAAAGCACCAGGTTCCAATACTAAGGTACTTATGAACAAAATGCTAGGTTCTGTATTGTTGTTGACGTGTTTAGTTATACCCTCTGCTTGTTTACAGGATGGTGCATCTCCTGAAAAGCAAGAGCAGTGTGCAGGGCCAAGCAAACCCAAGACAAAGATGACGAGTATTGAATTGCCCATCCTTACCTCCACTGTCAGGCAGCTGGACAGAGAGATACTGAATAGCTTTGTGGAAGAGGAAGTGAGTTTCATTTATTCATGTATCACACCAGTTTGATTCAGTTATGATTCACCTGTGCCAGAGACACCAAGCAGGAATTGCACTTTGGTTTTCACAGTTGGATAAATTTTACAAATCAAAACATGCCCAGATGGTGGAGTACTGTTTATAGCTCAGAGAATAAATATTAGCATATCAGTAGACTAGTGTCTGCCCCATGTTTAAAAAAAAAAAAAAAGACGTAAAGATTGAACATTTTCTGAAAATACTTGATATCTAGTGTGTGTCTTGTCTTCCATCTCTGCCTGTTTTACTTGAGTGCGGATAGTTTGTACTATGATAGTACTATATACTGTACTGTGCAAAAGTCTTAGGCACATGTAAAGAAATGCCGTAGACCAAAAATGGCTTAAAAATAATGAAATGAAATGTTTCAACATTAAAAAATATATAAGGGTGTATCAGTTGCCCCCTAAAAATGAAAAGTTCCTCTGATCATGATGTATTTTGTTTTTATGTTCCTTTTGGTAAGAAAACACACTGGGTGAAATCACATCACATCACATCACATTATCTCTAGCCGCTTTATCCTTCTACAGGGTCGCAGGCAAGCTGGAGCCTATCCCAGCTGACTACGGGCGAAAGGCGGGGTACACCCTGGACAAGTCGCCAGGTCATCACAGGGCTGACACATAGACACAGACAACCATTCACACCTATGGTCAATTTAGAGTCACCAGTTAACCTAACCTGCATGTCTTTGGACTGTGGGGGAAACCGGAGCACCCGGAGGAAACCCACGCGGACACGGGGAGAACATGCAAACTCCGCACAGAAAGGCCCTCGCCGGCCCCGGGGCTCGAACCCAGGACCTTCTTGCTGTGAGGCGACAGCGCTAACCACTACACCACCGTGCCGCCCACTGGGTGAAATATTTTGACAAAATTCAAAAGTTTAATGGTGGCACCAGGAGCTCAAAGTTATGGAAAAAGCTGCTATTTTATGATATTTATGACAATTTCGATCACTTTTCACGAAACATTATGGCACCTTATAGAGTATACCAAATATCTTAGATGCACATTTTTAGTACATATTCTAAATATATTATCAAGCACAGTTTGAGTTTTAGCTGTTCATTGAATCATTGTTCAACTACTTTTAAACAATACAAATGTATTATGAATCACATTAATGCTTCTCAATCCCTTGCAAAGGTTCTTAACATGATCTCTGGGTCACAAGAAATCAATAAATGGAGTCCAACATTGTGATTCAAACCTTACGCGAAAACATAAAATAAGCGGGTTTTTTTGGCAAAAAATGAACCTCATGGTGCCACCATTAGACTTTTGAATATGGTCAAAAAATTTTACAGGATGTCTTTATTAGTGAAAAGGACCATCCAAACAAAAATGCATCAGATTTTATGAAAGTGAGGGCAACTGATGCACCCTTTTATTTATATATATATATATATATATATATATATATATAAAACAGTAGTAAGCCATTATACATGAAACAAAGTCAATATCTGGCGTGAGATGACCCTTTGCTTTAAAAAATAAAAATAGTAGTCTCAGGTACAATGAGTGCAGTTTTATAAGGAAATGAGCTGTAGGTTTTACTGAGCAGAACCAGCCACAGTTCTTCTGGACACTTTGTCACACTCGCTTCTTAATTTTGCACTAAAACCCAATAGCCTTCATTATGTTTTCTTTTTTAATCTGAAAAGTGGTCTCTTATGTAATAAACTGCTCAGATACAAACATTTTTTTTTCTGTAATGTTTAATTTTGTGCTGGAGAATGAACGTTTGGAACTCAAATGGTTTTGTACTGACTTGATAATGTAGAAGTCATAAGATAGAAATCTAGAACAAAGTGTGTATAAAAAAAAAAAATTAGGGTGCCTAAGACTTTTGCACAGTACTGTGTATTATAGTTGTCTCTGTTTACTGTGATGGTCAAAGAATACCGTGCATCCAGGGATATATTACATCTTTGCAGTTGTAATTTACACTCTCCCTTTCAGCAAAAAATGATCATTCAGGATAAGCTGGAGAAGGAGAGGAATGATGCCAAAAATGCTGTGGAGGAGTATGTGTATGACCTGCGAGACAAGCTGTGCAGCATCTATGAAAAGTACATCACTGAGGATGTGAGGAAATCAGCTTTTTAATTATTAATCACTAGAGGTGTGATGATTAATCGATCCCCGAGCTATCAATCAATTTCAATCCGCGATTCACAAAGTGATGAAAATTTAATGAATCACAATTCACTGATGATTCATGAACAATACAACCTAATTTCAATACAACCTAATTTCATCCCGATAACCCTAGATGCATAACAAATTTTGACAAACTGCATAATTTTGATATTAAAAATTCAATCCGGTATCCGGAGCTGTACGTGGGCACAGCCATGTTTGTGGTTGCTATAGCAATCTCGCGAGATCACGTGTTGCCTTGTGAACAACATGGTGGACGACTTGGAATTCCTGAAGCCACCGGCTTTTAAAAGCCCAGTTTGGCGGCATTTCTTACAATCTCAGTGCTTTATGTCCTCTCTGGACAGTGAACGTTGTGCCTCAAGAGGTGGTATTCATTTTAACACAAGTGACTGTATCTTTGTGTTTTTAAAGATTGAGACAAAAGCCATAAAGTTTTCATTGCTTTTTGTTTTTTTGTTTCTTAGTGTTTTGCGGTTTGAAAATGAAAATGTGCCAAAAATGACTGAGACTACGTTCAGACTGCACCCTGAAACGACCCATATCCAATTTTTTTGCCCATATGTGACCTGTATCCGATTTGTTATTGACAATCTGAACGACACAGATCCGATTTTTTCACATGCGACCCAGGCCGCTTGGATATGTGGTCCTAAATCCGATGCATATCCGATATTTTCACATGCGACTGCAGTCTGACCGGACAGGTCGTATTCATGCGACCTGCACGTCATCAACAAGAGACAAACGTCACTATTCTGCGTTGGCTAATCCCGCTTCTTTGGTGGAAAACAACAACATTTGTACAGTTTTCAGAATTTAAATAGACTTTTATAGAATTGATCAAGCTAATGGTGGATTTGGTAGGGACCTGGATGTTGATCTGTTAGCCTGATTAAATAAAACAGTTTCTATAACTGATTTATAACTTAAACCATCCTGTACCACATCGCCAGGTCTCGCCTCATCTCCATAGCAAACTGCACTGGTGTTTCTGCACCTTGAGCCAGCGCTGAGAGAAGTTGCAGAATTCAGCTGGCTATAAACAATCTAAATAAATATTTATAAAAATGTAGAAAAAGTTTATTAATATGATGAAATAAATATGTGCAAATTATTAAGCCTGAATTAAGAGTTTGGTAATACAGCGGCCGTATCCCAAATGACTGCCTACTGAAGCTCGAGTGCACTATATAGAGTTTAAAAATCCATTACTTCCTAGTAACATGTAGTGCACTTATATAGAAACTAGAGAGACATTTAGGAGTCAACCCTCGTTACCAGGCTACATGTTTTCATTTCAGTTCAGAAACAAAAACACACACAAGACCTCACACTTTAACACTAACCAGATAATTAAACAAACAAACAAACAAAAAAAGAAAATCATTAAACTTGGAGTGCGCTTTTTTTTTGTTTACGTATTAGGTAGATGTGCTTATTACATGTCAATTTGCGCATGCAGGACACTTTTGGGTCGTTTTCCGTTCATATTGGAGATCGCATACAAGTCTCATATAATTGGTAATGTGAACGGCCTAACAAAAAAATTGGATTTCACAACAAATCGGGTATGGGTCGTTTCAGGTTGCAGTCTGAACGTAGTGAGAGTTACATTCAAAGTCAATGGAGTGACTGGAGTCTGAATAAAGACTACAAAGGCAACACGACTTGTTTGTTTTTGATTGCTCTACATTTCTAGGCTGACAGTTAACAGAATATTGACAATGATTTGCATCAGTTATAAAATAGAGGGCAAAAAATATGAATCGTAATTTTAAATCGAATCGAATCGGAAGGTCAAAATCATGATTTGAATCAAATCGTGAAAAAACCGAATCGTCACACCTCTATTAATCACTGTGCCTTACAAAACCGTAATCTGCTTCCTCCGCATGTAATGTGTTAACATGTTTTATGAAGTAAATGTAGCCATGAAAATAAAGCTAAAGCAAACTTCTGTTGTGTCTTCTGCATTTGGGGCGTGTGCAGGACAGCAGTAGACTCACTCAAGTGCTTGAGGATACTGAGAACTGGCTGTATGAGGAAGGAGAAGACCAGTCAAAAGAGATCTATCTGGATAAACTGGCTGAACTCAAAGTAGGTATTCTAATGGTATAAGCTTTTTAAAATAGATTTCATTAATTTGATGAAGCTATTTTGTTTGGGATGTAGTTATATTACCCTTGTGGGTTTATTAAATGAATATGCATCAAATGACAGGACCAACTGTTGAAACTGTTAAATTAGTCTCCAGCTTACAGGACCATGGATTTTTAAATTTTTTATCCCCCCGCCCAAACAAAGTTTGGTGGAGGATATACAAACGGGTTTCATCCGTCTGTCCAGCCACGTTTTCATTTCCGGGCCATATCTTTTAAAATTACTGAAGATTCATGAAACATTGTATACATGTCAAACAACATGTGAACTGGTGCCTTTTGCTATTTTGGATTTTTGGGAAAAAAAAATTCAAATTTTTACATAAATAGATTTTGACTTAGTTTCTAAGAGCAATGTTCGTTTCTGAAGCATATATCCAAAACTATTCATGATACAGATTTGAAACTTGGTATACATGTTAACAAGGTGATGCAGATGTGCCTTTTCATATTAAGAAATTTGGGAAATTTAAATTTTTCATGTTTCCATGGAGACAATTTCAGACTTAGTCTCTCAGGTTAGTCTTAGGGGTCGGTTTTGTTTCCGGAGCAGAACTTGAAAACTGAGTGGTTTGGTCTTGAAAGTTGGTATATGTGTTGATTTAAGTAATGTATCTGTGCTTTTTGATACTAAGAAATGTGAGAAATTTTAATTTTTAGCTCACCTGGGGCGGCACGGTGGTGTAGTGGTTAGCGCTGTCACCTCACAGCAAGAAGGTCCTGGGTTCGAGCCCCGAGGGCCTTTCTGTGCGGAGTTTGCATGTTCTCCCCGTGTCCGCGTGGGTTTCCTCCAGGTGCTCCGGTTTCCCCCACAGTCCAAAGACATGCAGGTTAGGTTAACTGGTGACTCTAAATTGACCGTAGGTGTGAATGTGAGTGTGAATGGTTGTCTGTGTCTATGTGTCAGCCCTGTGACGACCTGGCGACTTGTCCAGGGTGTACCCCGCCTTTCGCCCGTAGTCAGCTGGGATAGGCTCCAGCTTGCCTGCGACCCTGTAGAACAGGATAAAGCGGCTAGAGATAATGAGATGAGAGATGAGCTCACCTGGACCAAAGGTCCGGTGGGCTTATGCCATGGGCTGCTGAGGTCAGTGTAAAGAGGTAGGGTTGGTTTCCTGCAGCAGAACTTGAAAAATGTGGCAAATAATATCTTGAAACTTGGTATATAGGGCGCGGGATATAGATGACTCTGTCTTCTTGTTATTTTTTTATTTTGCTTCAAAACTGAATCTTAAATCTTGTGTTTACTTTTGTGCACACATTGGTATGTCTGTGTTTCTTTGCATGTTTATAGAGGTTTGGTGAGCCCATTGAAGAACGGTACAGGGAGCAGGAGGAAAGGCCGCAAGCTTTTGATGAGCTAGGCAAGAAAATCCAGCTCTTCTTGAAGGTCTTGGAAGCATATAAGCAAAAGGTAAAGAAGCATACTTCTGTTTATCATATGACCCATACAGACCCGCACGCGCACTCTTAATAAAACCATTGGGAAATGTCATGTGACTGGGCAAATACGGATTTTTGAATCTGGTCCGGAAAAAGCTATATGCAGCCCCGGACCCGTTTCCCTCGCTTCCACCACTTTCATTTTGCTCTGAATTGTTACTTTGAAAAATGAACGACACAACTGAGCACAGTGAAAGTGAATTTTATTTTCCAGATGATTTCTCAGACACAGACCTAATTGAGCTGAAATTGTCAAAGAAAATGACAATGAACTGACTTGGCTTGTATTGATGTCTCCACGAGCTGACCCGAGTTTGAACTGACTTTTACGAACGATGTTATCTTAAAATCGTTTTCATTTTGAGAGAACAGTAAAGTCAGTTGTATTTTATAGAATTCAAACTGTTATTTCAAACTTGTGCAAAGGTGATTCAGCATATAAACAGTTTGCTGTCAGTCAAACAAAAATTGATTCGTTCATTTTTCACACATCATTGTTCATTGATTTCCACTGTGTACGTTGGTTAAAAAAGATCATATGATAAAATGTTTACTGACTGAGTTAGGTCAGGCTGGACAGGAAAATATTTGGCTCTTAGTCATTTGTACAGACTTCAAGCTAAATATTTTCCCGTCTGGTCTTCCCACTCACTCAGTAAGTATAGTGGTGCTTGAAAGTTTGTGAACCCTTTAGAATTTTCTATATTTCTGCATAAATATGACCTAAAACATCAGATTTTCACACAAGTCCTACAAGTAGATAAAGAGAACCCAGTTAAACAAATGAGACAAAAATATTATACTTGGTCATTTATTTATTGAGGAAAATGATCCAATATTACATATCTGTGAGTGGCAAAAGTATGTGAACCTCTAGGATTAGCAGTTAATTTGAGTTAATAGAGTCAGGTGTTTTCAATCAATGGGATGACAATCAGGTGTGAGTGGGCACCCTGTTTTATTTAAAGAACAGGGATCTATCAAAGTCTGATCTTCACAACACGTTTGTGGAAGTGTATCATGGCATGAACAAAGGAGATTTCTGAGGACCTCAGAAAAAGCATTGTTGATGCTCATCAGGCTGGAAAAGGTTACAAAACCATCTCTAAAGAGTTTGGACTCCACCAATCCACAGTCACACAGATTGTGTACAAATGAAGGAAATTCAAGACCATTGTTACCCTCTCCAGGAGTGGTCGACCAACAAAGATCACTCCAAGAGCAAGGCGTGTAATAGTCAGCGAGGTCACAAAGGACTGCAGGGTAACTTCTAAGCAACTGAAGGCCTCTCTCACATTGGCTAATGTTCATGAGTCCACCATCAGGAGAACACTGAACAACAGTGGTGTGCATGGCAGGGTTGCAAGGAGAAAGCCACTGCTCTCCAAAAAGAAGATTGCTGCTCGTCTGCAGTTTGCTAAAGGTCACATGGACAAGACCAGAAGGCTATTGGAAAAATGTTTTATGGATGGATGAGACCAAAATAGAACTTTTTGCTTTAAATGAGAAGCATTATGTTTGGAGAAAGGAAAACAGTGCATTCCAGCATAAGAACCTTATCCCATCTGTGAAACATGGTGGTGGTAGTATCATGGTTTGGGCCTGTTTTGCTGCATCTGGGCCAGGACGGCTTACCATCATTGATGGAACAATGAATTCTGAATTATACCAGCGAATTCTAAAGGAAAATGTCAGGACATCTGTCCATGAACTGAATCTCAAGAGAAGGCAGGTCATACAGCAAGACAACGACCCTAAGCACACAAGTCGTTCTACCAAAGAATGGTTAAAGAAGAAGAAAGTTAATGTTTTGGAATGGCCACGTCAAAGTCCTGACCTTAATCCAATCGAAATGTTGTGGAAGGACCTGAAGTGAGTTCATGTGAGGAAACCCACCAGCATCCCAGAGTTGAAGCTGTTCTGTACGGAGGAATGGGCTAAAATTCCTCCAAGCCGGTGTGCAGGACTGATCAACAGTTACCGGAAACGTTTAGTTGCAGTTATTGCTGCACAAGGGGGTCACACCAGATACTGAAAGCAAAGGTTCACATACTTTTGCCACTCAGATATGTAATATGGGATCATTTTCCTCAATAAATAAATGACCAAGTATAATACTTTTGTGTCATTTGTTTAACTGGGTTCTCTTTATCTACTTTTAGGACTTGTGTGAAAATTTGATGATGTTTTAGGCCATATTTATGCACAAATATAGACAATTCTAAAGGGTTCACAAACTTTCAAGCACCACTGTACATAGTATTCTACACTGCTAAGGTGTTGAGCAGCTGATATTGCTAAAGTAATTGTCTAGTAATTTGAAGGCACATAGCTTGTCAAGATTACTGCTAAGAATCCATTCATTCATTATCTGTAGCCGCTTATCCTGTGCAGGGTCACAGGCAAGCTGGAGCCTATCCCAGCTGACTATGGGTGAGAGGCGGGGTACACCCTGGACAAGTCGCCAGGTCATCGCAGGGTCAACACATAGAGACAAACAACCATTCACACCTATAGGCTACGTTTACATTACGTCAAATCAGCGGATCATCAGATTAACGTTCTTAAAACGATTCGCGTTTACACTAAAACCGTTAGCCGTGCACACAGCAACACCAATACACGGATACGCTCGGCTCCGCAGGCATCCTGCGCTCCAAATCACTCCGCCCTGAACAGCGAGTGCCCTCTGGAGGGTGCGCACTCCGGCCCTGCGCAGCTCACACAGCGCGCGAGTGAAGTGCACAAGCCACAATTCGGGACTGAGCCGCTGTGTGTGTGATCCCAGCGCATATCACTTACTACTTGCAAGTGGAAGGATGGCAAGCCTAAAGACAATCATAACTACACAATGGGCAGTATTTGCATCAGTATTTGCAGTATTTTCATACTTTTATACTCTTTAATGAAAGGTGATACAAGGCGGAAGTCCGCGCTGTTTTTCAGCAGTCGCGTCACATGACCAACGCCAGCGAATCAGGAAGGTGGATGTCACAGTGACGTTGTCCAATGAGGATGCCAGCTAGAGCTCAGCACAGCCTATTCGCGTATCTCAATGTTTACACAGCACCGGACCAGATACGATCTAGATTGAATACGTGGACGCTGGCGGATTCTCGTTTCCCGGCTTTTCCAGGTGGTTTAATGTAAACGGACAGTGCATCCGCGAAGAAAACGAGACAGATACGGTCTAATGTAAATGTAGCCATAGTCAATTTAGAGCCACCAATTAGCCTAACCTGCATGTCTTTGGACTGTGGGGGAAACCGGAGCACCCAGAGGAAACTCATGCAAACACGGGGAGAACATGCAAACTCCACACAGAAAGGCCCTCGTTGGCTGCTGGGCTCAAACCCAGAACCTTCTTGCTGTGAGGCGACAGTGCGAACCCCTACACCACCTTGCCACCCCCTGCTAAGAATTTAAAATATTAAATAGTTTTGATTTGTTTGGTGCACATCTTGGTCACTGAATACTTCTATAAGAGTTATTTCATACTGGTAATAACCTCATTATTATTTCAAAATAGCAGAAAACCCTTGTATGAACAAGTGTGTCCAAGCTTACGACTGGTGATGAATGAAAATCTATCAAAGTCTTTTGCTCCCAAATATAATGGTGTATTAGAAATGAGCTGTTATGGTAGTATTCTTCTGGGAGAAGTTTACCACCTCCCTTTAAAGCATTTTATAATGGATTTTCTAAAGATCACTGCACTGCTGGGACTGGCCTAATTACTGTCACAATGCTAATCATTTTAATTATCCACAGCCTGCTAAGTCGGTCTTGTTTAGGTTATGTTCTCTACAGAACTCTGTGCGCTCTTTCTTATTAGTGTGTTTTATTTAAATACAACAAGCAATTGAGGTATTGTAGTTTTAGGATTAAAGGTAGATACTGTAGGTTATATAAATATTTTAAAGAGATGTGAAACAACTAGAAATGTTGTACATTAGCTTTATTCACTGTCATTAAGTTAAAAATGAAATCTCCTCTGTGAAACGGGTGTTATGAGTTGTCAAGTTTGACATTAGAGTATGTTTTGACTGTTAGGATGAACGTTACCAACACTTGAGTGCTGAGGAGATGAGCTCTGTGGAGAAGAGTGTGAATGAGGCCATGAGATGGATGAACAGCAAGATGCTCGCTCAGAGCAAACTCAGCATTGCTCAGGATCCTGCAGTGAAAGTAGCAGAGATCATACAGAAGATTCGGGTGAGTGAAACTGTATCAACAGCCAAAAAAAAAAGCCCATGTTGTCATGACCCAAGCATGATCCTCTGAACAGATGGTAGTCATAGACCGAGTATCCTGCGTGTCTTCTTTGTCTATAGGAGTTGGAGGAGATTTGCAGTCCTGTGGTGAACCGACCCAAACCTGAAGTTGACGAGTCAGCAGTGGATAACAGGGCTCACAATGGTCCTGCAGCAGGACATGGGGCTGATAGCAAGAACAACCAGCAGACCAAGAACCATGGCGAGATGGAAGTGAACTGAACTGCTTATCCAGCCTTGCTCTTATTCTCGCAGAAGACTCCATCAGACCCGTGCAGCTGACTCCTAACCTGTAGCCATTACCTGTCTCTCTCTGTCCACAACTCTTCTGGTTGTAGTTTGCATTTCTGCTTGTTAAGTCTGAATTCTGGTTTGATTTTCTCTTGAATTTTTCATTTTGGAGTCAGTGTATCTTTTGAATGTCACAGCTAGCTCTAAAAGTAGGTCCAGGGTGAGACATCCATTGATAGACTGCTATAATAAATTATAAATAAATTACTTGTAGCTTAACAATGAAACAATGCTGCCATTCAAAGCAAAAATATATTCAGACAATGTGATAGCTGGATTCTAATCAATCCCAAGTGCTGGTTTTGTCAAGAGATCAATTTTACAGCATGTTTGGCACACATGTAAATTGCTATTTGATCATTTTTAAGGTTGAATAAACATGAGTGCGCACACACACACACACACACATGCGCGCACACACGTATGTATATGCAATGATATATATAGAGAGAGTATATATTTCTATATGAAATTCAAAGGTGTGTTGTCTAAGACTTGTAAATATTATATTAGTCATTTTAAATTCTCAATCAATACAATCAATCTAAGGGTATATAGGGGTCCCAGTGATTAAATGGCAATGATTCCAGGTCCAAGCTGTTATTTAGAAGCAGAATATAAAAAGCTCTTTATTCAAGTTACCTTTACGCATCCATTTCCCAATATCAAGTCCTTAGATTTGGTGGTGGCATCTAATAAAACAGTCTTTATGACCAAGGTCTGTTGGCTTTTGTAGAGGTGTGTTCTGTATTTAAATCGAACTCTTCAAAGAAGATTTGATAAATTAAGAGGAAGTTCACAGAGTTCTGAGTAACCTATTCGAGTCAAGATTTGCCCTTGTGTCACATGGTCAATTTGCACCATTCAGAGGAGAAGCATGGTAGCAGCAGCAAAAAGTCAGAAGTGCTGAGAAAGTTTACATGTTCATGTCCACATTTGATGACAATCAAAATGCAGGGTTTACATGAATGCCTACGAACAGTTTCATAATCTTGAAAAAACTGAACACACAAGATTTTTTTTTTTTTTATGAGTGGACACTGAATTTCCACATCACAGTGGACATTCAGTCTTAACCAATGTTGGGTTACTGTAAGCACATATCTATGGTGATACAGTGCAAGTGAGTCTGTTTTATTGTAAAGAAGAGGTCTTTTCAACATCAAATTCAATATGTTATATTTCAAAACTCACACAAGAAGAACGTTGGTATTTACAGTTTACAGAAGGGGTCACCAACTGGCGGACTCCGGTCCAAATCCGGACCGCTACGCTTCATAGATAGATAGATAGATAGATAGATCTTTAATGATGGATGAATAGGGGAAATGATAACTAATGACCACACATGTTGAAATTAAACAAATATTAAAAACAAACTCCTGATTGAAGGCCTTTAACAGAAGCAGTGGTATGGTATTTATATGCTATCATGAAAATGGTTATTATGATGAAAGTTTCTACAAGGTGCAAGAGAATCTTCTGCACATAAGCAACCCATGGCTGTGTCCAATGTAAACATTCACATTTAGATGTTGCATTTAAATATTATTCATATTTGATGTGGAAATGCATATATAAAAAATGAACTTCTCATCTCATTATCTCTAGCCGCTTTATCCTTCTACAGGGTTGCAGGCAAGCTGGAGCCTATCCCAGCTGACTAAGGGCGAAAGGCGGGGTACACCCTGGACAAGTCGCCAGGTCATCACAGGGCTGACACATAGACACAGACAACCATTCACACTCACATTCACACCTACGGTCAATTTAGAGTCACCAGTTAACCTAACCTGCATGTCTTTGGACTGTGGGGGGAAACCGGAGCACCCGGAGGAAACCCATGCAGACACGGGGAGAACATGCAAACTCCACACAGAAAGGCCCTCGCCGGCCACGGGGCTCAAACCCGGACCTTCTTGCTGTGAGGCGACAGTGCTAACCACTACACCACCATGCCGCCCAAAAACGAACTTATTTTTGTAACTGCAATCTCTGGCTGAATAGGTGGGAATTCATTAGATTTCTACCAAAATTCAGCTGAACGTTCTTCATTATTAGTCTTAGGATTAATCACTGCTGAAATATTGTTTTTGTGCATAAATCTTGCAAAACCTGTGCACCTTTGTTGGTATGAGAATTGCGTTAAAATCTAACCCACAACAAAGCTTTAAGGCAAAATGACAGTTGTTCAATCTGATTCTGCATTAATCAAAGAGGTGTGTAACGTGTAGCAAAAAAAAAAAAAGAAGCAAGTTTAATCACATACAGTGTTCAGATGCCATGAAAGGACGAGAACTTGCACTCATGTGAAACGAGAACTGATCAACATCAGCTTGTTTCTTTTAGTTATTTTTATGGTGTTTCTAATATTGCATTGCATTTTTAGTATTTTAATGTTTTTATGTGTAGTATACAAAAAGAAAATGAGAAAAACAAAAGAATACTATGCAGTTAAAATGGTTATATGGGCGGCACGGTGGTGTAAGTGGTTAGCACAGTCGCCTCAGAGCAAGAAGGTTCTGAGTTCGAGCCCAGCGGCCAGCTGGGGCCTTTCTGTGTGGAGTTTGCATGTTCTCCCCGTGTCTGTGGTTTTCCCCACAGTCCAAAGACATGCGGTTAGGTTAATATGGGATGGCCTTGGGCTGAGGTGCCCTTGAGCGAGGCACTTAACTCCCAACTGCTCCCCTGGTACTGTTAGCATGGCTGCCCACTGCTCTAGATATGTGTGTGTGCTCATTGCTCACGTGTGTGTGCGCATGTGTGTGTTCACTGCTTCAGATGGGTTAAGTGCAAAGAGGAATTTCACAAGTGTATGATGAATAAAGTTGTGCTTTCTCATCTCATTCTCATCATCTCTAGCCGCTTTATCCTTCTACAGGGTCGCAGGCAAGCTGGAGCCTATCCCAGCTGACTACGGGTGAAAGGCGGGGTACACCCTGGACAAGTCGCCAGGTCATCACAGGGCTGACACATAGACACAGACAACCATTCACACTCACATTCACACCTACGGTCAATTTAGAGTCACCAGTTAACCTAACTTGCATGTCTTTGGACTGTGGGGGAAACCGGAGCACCCGGAGGAAACCCACGCGGACACGGGGAGAACATGCGAACTCCACACAGAAAGGCCCTCGCCGGCCACGGGGCTCGAACCCGGACCTTCTTGCTGTGAGGCGACAGCGCTAACCACTACACCACTGTGCCGCCCAGTTGTGCTTTCTTTCAAAGGAATACACATTCTCTCCAAGTTGCAGCTCCTGAAACCTAAAGTCCATTGTAGTGGATTTGAAAAGTATTGAAATTATATTCCATCAGGGTTTTTTTTTTTTTTTTTAGTTTTATTGTCAAGAGTTTAAGTGTAAGAAAAAAACAAGTAAATAGATTTTTGTAGAATCCAGATAGATCAGGTTTGAATAGGGTTAACATGCACACGTGTTTGTTGTGATGTGTATACACACACACATTGGGACTTTTATTGCAGCCTAAAGGCGCGCGCGTGCACGCGTCCTGGCCCTCCTGATGACGTCGCTCTACGTCATTACGATTCTAACGGGCGGACTTTTCAAAATGGAGGAAAGGGAAATATTTTGGAGCGGAACAAAAGTACAACCTTTAAATGTATTTTTAAACACTGCAAACGACGAAGACACAAGTTCCATGAAATGAAAAAGGATTTTTATTGTCGTACTTAAAGAATCTTCTCGAGTAACGAGTCGAATGAAGTCGAAATGAGTGTCTCTATCGGCGAGAAAATTGAGGTGAGTTGTGGAGTCGCGCGGCCGCTTTAGCTAGGCTAGTTAATTTAGCTAACTGTCCTGTCAAACTACTCAATTATCTAGTGATCCTCTGCTAAATGTCTGTCTAAAGTTTGATATTAGTCAATTCTGTGTTCAATGTAGTTTTAATTTGTGTAGTTACTCCAGTCGGAAGCTAGCAATCGAGCTGGTTAGAGTAGCTGTGTGTTTGTGTGCTAGCTAGCTAACTAATTAGCAGCTCAGAGTGATTGACGGGAGAGAGCTGAGTGAAAACAATGAGCATCTCACTTGGTATTTAACCACCTGTGTTTATGGTGACGGTTTGTATTCGGAGAATTGGGACGTGTTCTGTTGCTAGGAGACGTGCGATGGCGTCCTATAGAGGTACATTAGCGGGAATGGAGCCGGGATCAGTCTGTTGTTGAGTAAATGTCATTGACAGATGCAGGTTTCCAGGGACGCTAGTAGAACAACACACTCTCTCTCTCTCTCTCTCTCTCTCTCTCTCTCTCACACACACACACACACACACACACACACACGGAGGGACCTCAACACCGATCACATCTGAAGTCTTTTGCGACCCAAAAGTAAACCGTGTTACACTTTAGCAAAGATGTTTGACGCGATTCGGTCTTTAATGCAGGATTTAACTAACAGCAGAAGATGTGCAGTAAATGATGATGATAAAATCCTCACGTCATCCGAAGACCTTAACATCGAGGTAGTGAAAACGACCTGTTCTGGAGAGAGAAGGATTTCGTATGGTTCTGTGTTATTAACCCTTCACACACTTTACAGGTCAGAGCTGAGGTGTCATTCATTTCTGCCTTTCATTTTCAGGATTTCAAAGTTCTCACCTTACTCGGTAAGGGCTCCTTTGCCTGCGTCTACAGAGCCAAATCTGTCAACACGGGCTTGGAAGTAGCGATCAAAATGGTAAGACTGTCCCCTCTGCTTTTCCTTTCTGAGTGTTTTTTGTTGGCGCAGATGGGCGGTTACATGCTGTATGTGCTCTGTGCAATTGTGCTTTGTGCCCGTGTGTTACCACAGATTGATAAGAAGGCCATGCACAAAGCTGGCATGGTGCAACGTGTCATTAACGAGGTGGAGATTCAGTGTCGGTTAAAACATCCCTCAATACTGGAGGTGAGTTACAGTTCCCCCTCAGGGACTCGTTAGTGTGTGCTGTCAAAGTACTGAGCTGTGATTTACCTGGGCACCCACCCCTTCGATATTTATTACTTGTCCAGTATAATCTTCTGTAGGCTTTAAAATTGTAATGGCAAACATATTAATATTATATTATTCTAGTTAAAAAGTAAAAGTTTGCTTGCTGATTTTTGCATTTTTGTTAAACATCTGTTGACTCTGCCCCCTTTTGTTTTTCTTTGTTGAAGCTGTACAATTATTTTGAAGACAGCAATTATGTGTATCTGGTCCTGGAGATGTGCCATAACGGAGAAATGAGCCGTTATCTAAAAGACAGGAAGAAGCCTTTCACAGAAGAAGAAGGTGATTTTTTTTTTGTAATTATTATTTCAACTGAGTGGGTAGAATGCTTAAATATCTGATGGTAATTGCTTTTTAATTATTTTAAGCATTAACCTAGTTTGGGAGTAATTAGCCTTTAATTTATTGTTCTGAACAAATCTCTTCCAACAGTGAGACACTTCATGCACCAGATTGTGAAAGGCATGCTGTATCTGCATACTCATGGCATTATGCATAGAGACCTGACTCTGTCTAACCTGCTTCTTACCAGTAGCATGAACATTAAAATCGCCGACTTTGGTTTGGCCACGCAACTCAAGCTGCCTAGTGAGAAGCACTTCACCATGTGTGGCACCCCCAACTACATCTCTCCTGAGGTGGCCACCCGGAGTGCCCACGGCCTGGAGTCGGACGTCTGGTCTCTGGGATGTATGTTCTATGCCTTTATGACAGGCAGGCCCCCCTTCGACACAGACACTGTCAAACACACCCTTAGTAAAGTGGTTTTAGGGGTGTACCAGATGCCCACTCATGTGTCAGCTGAAGCTCAGGATCTTATTCAGCTGCTGCTGCAGAAGAATCCTGCTCTGAGGCCCAGCCTGTCAGCAGTGCTAGATCACCCTTTCATGACTCAGAGTGGATCTACCACAAGCAAAGACTCTGGGGGTAGCGATGGAGGCTCTATAGACAGTGGCATAGCGACAATATCTACAGCGTCCAATACTACCAGCAACAGCAGCAGCAGTCGGCTCTACAGGAAAACCAGGCAGGTACTGGGCCAGGCCTTACCCAACCGCTTGGTGCCACTACCCAGCCATTCACAGCAATCCAACAGCTGTAGTTTTAAAGAAGAGCAGGACTGGCAACCACATGCAACAGGCAGTGTGAGGGTTGCTGTGGATCCTGTCAGTGGAAGGCCTCATTCTCGCTACCTGAGACGGGCTCACTCCTCTGATCGCTCTGGTGCTGGTTATAGCCGTGGTAGGCAGGAGGTGGAGCTGGAGCGATGCCACTCAGAGGAGGTGCTTCCGGGATCTGGTTGCGTTTTCCCATCAACCTCAAGCTATCAGGACAGTAGCTATGCTGAACATGGACGTCTACCCTCACCACCTGTCAAACAGCCTGCAAGGTACAAATTTGAATTGATGTTCTGATATGGCAGTGAATTCCCTCAGTATCAGGAGTTTTGTTGTTGGCTCCTCCGTGAAATGCCATTATATGACTAATCAAATATGATGATCAAGTATGTTGTACTTTATTTCTATCATTATATTATTATTGTAATATTAGAGTTATCTGTTTTCCTCTTACAGCTCTGGATCGTCCTTTTCTGCACCGGTGCATACTATTAGATTACAGACGGCAGAATCTAGCACACAGCAGTGGTTCAGCACTGATGGTATTTTACTTATTTGATTGGAGGTTTAAAACAAAAAAACCATATAACTGGAAAGTAATTGTTCATCTAAGTTTTAAATGCAATTGTGCCCAATAAGCAACACAATAGTTATAGTCATTCAACAATATTGATCATATTATTATTACTATTATTATCTAACTTGTTGTTTTTTAACTGTAAGGTTCTTTCAAGAGACCAGCAGATGTCAGCGTTTACAGCAGCAGTGGTAGTTTCCATTCTGGACAAGAGGCAGTTGGGGCTCTGCCTTCCTGCAGTGACAGGGCAACAAGTGGCCAACCTCCTCAATTATACCACCAATCCTCTTCTCACAGTGACCCTGGTCCCTGTAGGGAGGATGGGTTCGGAATCGGCCACTTCCCAACACCTCAGGGCTGTGTAGACGTTCAAACTGTTCCTCTGTCCAGGAGGAAAGCTACTGAGGGAAAAGAGAGAAAGAGTCCTCCGTGTCCTCCTCTCTGTTCAGCCAGACTGAAGCCCATTCGACAGAAGACCAAAAATGCCGTGGTGAGTGAGGTTATTTTAGGCCTATTAACATCACCCCAGGAATGGTTTAGGAGGAATTTTTTTTTTCTTTTGTGTGATGTGCACCAGCATGGGTGACATTTGTACCATCTGCTACTGTAAACTATTTTTGGGTATGCATGTGCATAATATGCTAATATGTTTCCGCTTTAGGTCAGTATCCTAGATACAGGAGAGGTGTGTATGGAGCTTCTAAAAGGCCAAGGAGCTCAGGAGAGGGTAAAGGAAGTACTGAGGATATCCTCTGATGGCTCCATGGTAAAGGAATCACTCATTCAGTTGTTTATTTACTCACATTTTCTCTATAGTAAAAATCGTATACTAAAAATGCAACTCAGTGATTTGAGTATTATTTGTTTGCTTGTACAGGTGACTGTGTACCAGCCCAATGAGGGGAAAGGTTTCCCTGTACTGGATCATCCTCCCTCTCCCCCAGAAGACATTTTTATATGCAGCTATGAAGATTTGCCAGGTACTGTTTTGAAGACTCAACAGGATTCTGAATTTATAATAATGATTGCTAAAGTTCATGTATTGTGTATATGCCCTCATGAGCAGGGAATAATTTTTTTTTCATGTATGAATTGTTTTATTATTTAGAAAAGTACTGGAAGAAGTATCAATATGCCACCAAGTTCATTCAGTTGGTGAAATCAAAGACTCCAAAAGTAACCTTGTACACCAAGTTTGCCAAGTGCATGTTAATGGAAAACTCTCCTGATGCAGACCTGGAAATGTGCTTCTATGACGGTGGGTACTGCATGTTTGAGTTGCAAGTTCAAATTCAAAAACTGTAGCAATCATATATGCGTATACATGTCCTTATTTCTGAGATATAAAACGATTTTTGTGATATCTGAGCAATACAACCTTGGCAATGCCTTTGTCTCATTAAAGAAGACAAGTTTGACAAGTTTATTTTTGTTGTTAAGAGTCTTCATATCCTCTCTTGGTGTTCCAGCCAGCTTTCCAAGACGGCAGGGTGCCAATGATTTACTGCAGGCAATTTTTCATGCATCGCTATAGACAAAGAATCTATCATGCAAAATGAACCATACTGGGCAACTATGCAAAGTGGATTAGATTAGATAAAACTTTATTGATCCCTTTGGGAGGGTTCCCTCAGGGAAATTACTTGTGTTAACTAAAGTAAGAAACTTCTTAATCAGTTTAATACATCAAGGATATTACACAGTTGTGCAAAGATATGAAGTTTGAGTGGTGAACATATTCACAAGTGAGCGAAGCAAACGAGTGAAAATATGTTCAACACGAGAAGATAAACTTCATATCTTTGCGCCACCATGTAATGCTCTTTATATTATATGGACACGTCCACAAAAAATACAAGTTAGAAGAATTTTAATTTTGAACCGGTTCACTATTTTGACAATGCGCGTCCAGTCAGCGGGAAAACACTGGGCGTGACATCATCAGAGTGAAATATCAGGAATTATTATACATACAGGCCACTTTTTCCATGGAATAAAAACATATATTCTAATATCTTCTAGTGGGTTTATTAATAGCATGCAGCATTATCATATCGCTTATCCTCTGTGTATTACGCCAATGTACCCAATGGAGAATGAGCGTGCAATATTGTTACAATTGTCAAGACAACACGATGTCACATGTCAGAGATGTAAAACTTCTGCGTTAGCAAGTGACCGTGACAGTTTGTAAACAAGCACGGCCACCAGGTTTTTTTCGTTAAAAACGGAAGATTTTGAGAGAATTTTGGCTACCAGGTAGCCTTGTTGTGTGTAGCTGTTGATGTTGATTTTAAAAGTCGCGGCTAGAGATAATGAGATGAGTAAACTACACAGGGAAAATAATAATAATATTCGGCTTGGCTGCGCTAGCATTGGCCTTCGCTAACACTACACCGGCTGGAATGTAATTGGACTGCCACGTTAACAGCACAGAGTCGCAGGTAAGCTAGGGTTGGCCTTTGCTAACGCTACTGCTACACCAGCTGGAAGGTAACTGGACTGTCGCGCTAACAGCGCCAAGTCATGGGTTAGCTAGCATTGGCCTTTGAGAATGCTATGAAGAGTGTGTGTGTAAGTAAAATAAAAATATTGGCTGGTTTTTTTTTGTTTGTTTGTTTGTTTGTTTGTTTGTTTGGTGGTTTATCAGATATATTCCATTCAGCTAGCATGATATTGGACAAGTCGAAGATGAGTTCAATATCATGCTAGCTGAATGGAATATATCTGATAGACCACTCAAAGCCAGCCAATATTATTTAAATGTGTCACTCAGAGCCGTGATGTATTTCATATGAAAAATGCAAGTTTTTCAACATGAGAAGATAAACTTTATATCTTCAAGCCAACATGTGATTTTTCTTTTTATTATGTAGACACATTCACAAACGCAGTACCCAGATTTTCAAAACAATTCATCGATTTCCTCACAAGTGACATATAGAGATTTATGTCACGGTTTTGGTTCTCCATGTCCCAGATGTAGCTCGTATGAAAAATACGAGTGGCTTGTTTCCCAGTAAACCACTCGTGCACATATAACATGATTATTCATAATACAACCCCGATTCCAAAAAAGTTGGGACAAAGTACAAATTGTAAATAAAAACGGATTGCAATAATTTACAAATCTCAAAAACTGATATTGTATTCACAATAGAACATAGACAACATATCAAATGTCAAAAGTGAAACATTTTGAAATTTCATGCCAAATATTGGCTCATTTGAAATTTCATCACAGCAACACATCTCAAAAAAGTTGGGACAGGGGCAATAAGAGGCTGGAAAAGTTAAAGGTACAAAAAAGGAACAGCTGGAGGACCAAATTGCAACTCATTAGGTCAATTGGCAATAGGTCATTAACATGACTGGCTATAAAAAGAGCATCTTGGAGTGGCAGCGGCTCTCAGAAGTAAAGATGGGAAGAGGATCACCAATCCCCCTAATTCTGTGCCGACAAATAGTGGAGCAATATCAGAAAGGAGTTCGACAGTGTAAAATTGCAAAGAGTTTGAACATATCATCATCTACAGTGCATAATATCATCAAAAGATTCAGAGAATCTGGAAGAATCTGTGTGCGTAAGGGTCAAGGCTGGAAAACCATACTGGGTGCCCGTGATCTTCGGGCCCTTAGATGGCACTGCGTCACATACAGGCATGCTTCTTTACTGGAAATCACAAAATGGGCTCAGGAATATTTCCAGAGAACATTATCTGTGAACACAATTCACCATGCCATCCGCTGTTGCCAGCTAAAACTCTGTAGTTCAAAGAAGAAGCCGTATCTAAACATGATCCAGAAGCGCAGACGTCTTCTCTGGGCCAAGGCTCATTTAAAATGGACTGTGGCAAAGTGGAAAACTGTTCTGTGGTCAGATGAATCAAAATTTGAAGTTCTTTATGGAAATCAGGGACGCCGTGTCATTCGGACTAAAGAGGAGAAGGACGACCCAAGTTGTTATCAGCGCTCAGTTCAGAAGCCTGCATCTCTGATGGTATGGGGTTGCATTAGTGCGTGTAGCATGGGCAGCTTACACATCTGGAAAGACACCATCAATGCTGAAAGGTATATCCAGGTTCTAGAGCAACATATGCTCCCATCCAGACGATGTCTCTTTCAGGGAAGACCTTGCATTTTCCAACATGACAATGCCAAACCACATACTGCATCAATTACAGCATCATGGCTGCGTAGAAGAAGGGTCCGGGTACTGAACAGGCCAGCCTGCAGTCCAGATCTTTCACCCTTAGAAAACATTTGGTGCATCATAAAACAGAAGATGCAACAAAAAAGACCTAAGACAGTTGAGCAACTAGAATCCTACATTAGACAAGAATGGGTTAACATTCCTATCCCTAAACTTGAGCAACTTGTCTCCTCGGTCCCCAGACGTTTACAGACTGTTATAAAGAGAAAAGGGGATGTCTCACAGTGGTAAACATGACCTTGTCCCAACTTTTTTGAGATGTGTTATTGTCATGAAATTTAAAATCACCTAATTTTTCTCTTTAAATGATACATTTTCTTAGTTTAAACATTTGATATGTCATCTATGTTCTATTCTGAATAAAATATGGAATTTTGAAACTTCCACATCATTGCATTCCGTTTTTATTTACAATTTGTACTTTGTCCCAACTTTTTTGGAATCGGGGTTGTACTATATAGAATTTGGGCATGGTGTTGGTATTTGAGGGCAGGGCATGACGCTCTGGTAAAATAAACTGGCTGGAACACTGACTCGGTCCTCATTATTTGTTCTCCTTTCTAGGTGCAAAAACCCATAAAACAAGTGATCAGGTGCGAGTGGTGGAGAAAAGTGGCAAGTCATACACAGTGAAAGGAGATGTAGGTGTAAGTGGCATAAGCCCTGAATGCAGACACTACATGGAGCTCACAGATGAGGTACTGCTCTGCTAAGTACTTAATCCTTATCAAGTTTAAGTCATTAAATATTATAGGTCAGTGGTATTCAAAGTGTGACAATGAAGTGTTTTATTGTGCTAATACTGTTCTGTTTACTCAGATCAGCTGCTGTTGCACCATTTATTAAAGATACTATTTAAACACCACAGTAGCTATATAGAATAAGTTCAGTATATTTGTCTTTGTGTCAGGGGCACAGGATGTGTCTGTCTCTGGAGGCTGCCATCGGTGCTGAGGAGCAGCGTAGTGCTGGAGTCACTCCATTCTTTCCCATAACTATTGGCAGGTCAGACTTTTTCTGATATACTGTACCTCAAAGTGCGATATATCGCATATTTTAATGTCTAACAGGACCACTGTACTACAATGTTCCTTCTGTTACCTCAGCCTCAAGCTTGCATATATTTGTTTCGTGTGTGTTTATCAGGAGGCCCACGAACTCTGCCTCCTCCTGCCCAGTGGCCCAGCCTGCCTCTGAACAGGCTCCGACAGCTCCTGTTGAGGTTGCTCAGGTGTGCCTGAGTCCATCTCACCAACCCCACATCACCCCTTCTGTAAGACACACACCATTTAAATTATGTTTATGATGTATTTGTGTGTATAATGTTACAAATTCTAGGTTATAATATATTTGCTTTTTTTTTTCTCTCTTACATAACAGATGATTTCCTACAGTGGGTCTGATTTTACGACAACCAGTCTGGCTAAAGGTAGCTCACCACAGTCAGCCAAAGATAGATGCAACGTCAGCACAGGAAAAGTGCTCAAGTCCATCTTTGTACCCAACATAGGCTGGGCCTCTCAGGTCAAATATTTATTGCTCTTGCAGTGTGTCTTCAGATAAAGTAGTAGAATAAAAAAAAAAGTCTTGGATGCTGCACAAAACGCACCATTGTCTGAAATGTTTCCATTTATTTGATTTTTAGCTAACAAGTGGAGAAGTATGGGTTCAATTTAATGATGGGTCCCAGCTGGTGGTCCAGGCAGGAGTATCCTGCATCACATTCACCTCTCCTGAAGGACACATCACCCGGTAAAGCACTTCTGTTAAAACAACGTGGAATGAACGTGATTTTTAAAGCATTGTTTGTTCCTGACCTTACCTATCTCTGATTTAGGTATAAGGAGAACGAGAAGTTACCTGAGCTGGTTAAGGAGAAGCTGCATTGCCTTTCATCCATTCTGAGCCTTTTAGCAAGTCCTGCTGCACGACACTGAGCAGCATCACTGACAGAACAGACGCAGCCCATGCTGTGATCATGCGTGGTGAAAAGCAGTCAAAAGCACTTCCTTTTTTCTTTTTTAATACTTCAGCCATTGTAAATTCTCTTCCTGAAAATGCATTAAGTGTCTGTAAATACATTTTAAACAGTTGTACAGATTGTTCCAAAAATTATGAAAAGTATATATTTTTATGTTGTACAGTGTGTTTCTTGAACTTCTTGTCTTGTGCATTTGTATTTTTATACCTTGCATCATTTGTATCCCTGGGCTTCAGTGAAAAGTCAGATGTACAAACATAATAAACATCTGTCTGCTGGCTTATATGACTAGCTGTCTCACGCATTTTATCTTAAAAAAAAATTATACATGGGGGGGAATAAGAGAAATATTACAAAGGGAGTAGGGTTACATTTCTGTTGCATTTCTGATTTTTGTGAATCACACTATGGGTGTCCATAAAGAGAATCTGTTAATCAAAACTGTTCTGGTTGATGTGATGTCCCAAATCAAAATTATAAGACTGCAGTAGTACACTACTGTATTTTATTTCTATACTAGTGCATCTCAAACAATTAGAATATCGTGGAAAAAGTTCAGTAATTTCTACCAGTTATTTAAGAAAGAGTGAAAAAATGTAATATATTCTAGAATAATTACACACAAGCTAACATGTTTCAAAAATCAGGAGTCTGGAGGAAGAGTGGAGAGGCACAGAATCCAAGGTGTTTGAAGTCCAATATGAAGTTTCTGCAGTCTTTGGTGATTTGGGGTGCTATGTCATCTGCTGATGTTGGTCCACTGTGTTTTATCAAGTCCCAAGTCAATGCAGCCATCTGCCAGAACATTTTAGAGCACTTCATGCTCTAGAATCTGCTGACAAGTTTTATGGAGATGCCAAGTTCCTTTTCCAGCAGGACTTGGCACCTGCTCACAGTGCCAAAACTACTACCAAATGGTTTGCTGACCACGTAATTACCGTGCTTGATTGGCCAGCCAACTCGCCTGACCTGAACCCCATAGAGAATCTCTGGGGTATTGTCAAGAGGAAGATGAGAAACCCCAAAATACAGACGAGCTGAAGGCTGCTATCAAAAAGCAAAGTCATTTTGAAGCTGTCAGTGACATCACCAACAACCTCCACAGGGCAGGGGTGATCCACCCAGGGGTGCAGATCTGATGTCAGGATTGGGGGGGCACAAAAGTGATTTTTTGCCCGTGTGCAACTCACACCATGCAACCATAAATCACAACTTCGTAGAGGCTCGCCACATCATTCAAAAAGTACTGCACAGGGAATCATTTGTCTGAAAATACATTTGTTTGTACAATTTTTAATAATTTAGGGGATTTTTATTGAGGGGGACAATTCATGTTTTTCAGAAACTGGGGGGTCATGTCCCCCCTGTCCCCCCGGGATCTGCACCCATGGATCCACCATTCAAAGACTTCAAGAGCAAATTTACTGTATCAAGGCCATACCATAAGATACAAACCCCTCATTAGCAGCAAGAATCAGAAGACCAGATTGGAATTTGCAAAGAAATACAGAGATGGGCCACAAAACTTCTGGAACCAAGATTAACCTCTACCAGAGTGAAGGAAAGGCCAAAACATACAAAC
The DNA here is from genome assembly GCF_027579695.1 of Neoarius graeffei. Lineage (NCBI taxonomy): Eukaryota > Metazoa > Chordata > Actinopteri > Siluriformes > Ariidae > Neoarius > Neoarius graeffei. The sequence goes on from NC_083579.1 coordinate 54,298,455, forward strand.
TCATCACTCAATTGTGATGGAGGTAGTGTCATAGCTTGGGCTTGTATGGATGCTTCTAGAACAGGCTCATTAATCTTTATTAATGGTGTAACTCATGATGGTAACACAGCAGAATGAATTCAGAAGTCTATAGAAATATCTGTCTGCCAATTTAAAGAGAAATGCATCCAATCTCATGTAGACAATGACCCAAAACACACTTCCAACAAAACAAGGACTTCATCAGGGGAAAACAGTGGAAGGTTTTAGATTGGTCAAGTCGAGCACCAGACTTCAACCCATTTGAGCAGCATTTCACTGACTGAAGAAGAGACTGAAGGGAGAGACATGCCTGGAAAAGCATCATAAAATAAGAATACAACAGTTTGGTGATGTCAGTGGGTCACTGGCTTGATGCAGTTATTGGAAGCAAGGGATATGCAACCAAATATTAAGTGTTAGTATAAATACGGAGGTGATTATAGGAAATCACATGCACTGATTGGACGAGAGATTCAGATTATTTCTTACTTTGTCAACAGGAAGAATTAGAAATTATGAAAGAAAATGCTGTTCCTAAAAGCACTAAAGATGCTTCGAAGTTTGGTCTAAAACTATTCAAAGGTAAGGTGGAATTGTGATTTATTTTATCCATTACAAAACAAAGTATTTTATGTGAGTCGGCATAGATAAGTGACACAAATCTGCACACACTGCATTTGCATGCTGCTTTTGAAGATTGAAATAAAAATATTTTTAATACGATTTTTAAAATAATTACCCATATATTTATACTGAAACAATTATCTGCCTCAGGCTCAGTGAATATTGGTGAATACTAATCTCAACCTAGTCTCGATTATCATTCACCGATATTCACCTTACATTCAGCGAATAATTGTTAATTATTTACTTTAATTTACTCTAAGACTATCTGTTTTTATACTTTTCTCACCTAATAATTGGGTGTTCTGCCACCACAAGTGCTATATTCTAAGTTGTTTAACACATCTAGATGTAAATATTAGGAAATCCATCCAGCCATCCATTATCTGTAGCCGCTTATCCTGTCCTACAGGGTCGCAGGCAAGCTGGAGCCTATCCCAGCTGATTATGGGCGAGAGGCGGGGTACACCCTGGACAAGTCGCCAGGTTATCGCAGGGCTGACACACAGAGACAAACAACCATTCATACTCACATTCACACCTACGGTCAATTTAGAGCCACCAGTTAGCCTAACCTGCATGTCTTTGGACTGTGGGGGAAACCGGAGCACCCAGAGGAAACCCACGCAGATACAGGGAGAACATGCAAACTCCGCACAGAAAGGCCCTTGTTGGCTGCTGGGCTCGAACCCAGAACCTTCTTGCTGTGAGGTGACAGTGCTAACCACTACACCACCGTGCCACCGAAATTCTGATCTATAATCTCATATTTATCTTTTGATCTTAAACTCAGATATGTATAACAATCACCTTGTTCTTCCAATAATTTCAGAGGGGATTGTTAATATCATATCATCTTCCTTGTCTAGTGCTGTCACCAGGTCAGGGTACTGCCATGTGGACCCTATTGATCCACATGTCATTAATTGGAACATAATTTTACACCAGATGCCCTTCCTGCTGCAACCCTCCTATTTCCAGGCTTGGGAAACAACCATTCACACCTATGGGCAATTTAGAGGAACCAGTTAACCTAACTGCATGGCTTTGGGCAAACCAGAGCAAACCTACACAGACATGGGGAGAACGTGCAAACTCAGAAACAGAAAGGCCCCCGTCAGCCACTGAACTCGAATCCAGAACCTTCTTGCTGTGAGGCAACCGTGCTGACCACTGCACCATTGTGCTGCCTCAATTTCAGAGGGGATTGTTTGTTTGTTTTATCTGTAATCCCTTATCCCGTGCGGGGTCGCGGGGCAAACTGGAGCCTATCCCAGCTGACCATGGGCGAGAGGTAGGGTACACCCTGGACAAGTCGCCAGCTCATAGCAGGGCTGACCCACACATAGAGACACAAACAACCATTCACACTCACAGTCAATTCAGAGCCACCAATTAGCCTAACCTGCATATCTTTGGACTGTGGGAGGAAACCCACACAAACATGGGGAGAACATGCAAACGCCACACAGAAAGGCCCTCGTCGGCCGCTGGGCTCGAACCCAGAACCTTCTTGCTGTGAGGCGACAGTGCTAACCACTACACCACCGTGCTGTGTGAGGGGATTGTACACGTGTTTATTTGCTGAATTATCTATAGTTACAAGACACATACAGTATGTGTAATATTGTAGACACATCCATCCATCCATTATCTGTAACCGCTTATCTTGTCCTACAGGGTTGCAGGCAAGCTGGAGCCTATCCCAGCTGACTATGGGCAAGAGGCGGGGTACACCCTGGACAAGTCGCCAGGTCATTGCAGGGTTGATACAGAGACAACCAACCATTCACACTCACATTCACACCTACGGTCAATTTAGAGTCACCAGTTAACCTAACCTGCATGTCTTTGGACTGTGGGGGGAAACCGGAGCACCCGGAGGAAACCCACACGGACACGGGGAGAACATGCAAACTCCACACAGAAAGGCCCTCGCCAGCCGCTGGGCTCGAACCCAGAACCTTCTTGCTGTGCGAGGGTATTGTACATGTGTTTATTTACTGAATTATCTATAATTACAAGACACACATGTGTAATACTGTGGACACATATAACCTTAAATTTGTTGATAGAAATTGTTGTAATTTAAGGATTGGCTATGAACAACCTTTTAGTATCAGCAAGCCCTTAAATGTTTGAAATGGTTTAAAAATTGATTTAATTGATTCAACACCAGAAATTATAATACAAATTTTCAGCCATATTAATGTTTATTGTTGGATCCGATGAAAACGAGCAAGAACATGAGAAGCAGGTTAGTGCAATAGCGCCGCCTAGAGGAAACATGTGGAGTGTTGAGCAGCAGGGGGCGCTCTCTCTCTCTCTCTGTGAATGAGACCGGCCTTACGTCACGAGGGTGTGATCAGTCCAGGGGTTCGCTTCGCAATTTTAGCGCGATTGCACTTCAGATTTCATTTTCTGTTTTGTCTCCGCGCGCCTCGGTCACATCCTTCAGCAGGAGAGGAAGATCATGGAGCCCCACCGACCGCCTTCCAGCTAACCGGCAGCTTTATCCGCTGCAACGGGAGATGTCTTCTTCGCTAGCTAGCTGTGTAGGTAACTGAACAAGTTTGGCTCATTTCCGTGACAAACGGTGAAGCAGCGGGGTTAAAACTTAAAACAGAGCGGTGCTTTTTCTTTCTAAAGCGGGCTGGAACGCCACACCGCGAGCTGAACGGCATGGAAGAGAAACTAAGCGATGTGTTTATGATGTCGCTGCTAGCTAGCTACGCTAATTATCAAATAGGTGAGAAAAACAAGTTAGCCAGCCGAGATTTGAGAATTTTATTAACAACAGAAATGAGAGAGGGTGTATAACATAGTATAGTATAACATCACAGTATAACATATCACAGTATAACATCATAGTATAACATAACATAGTATAATATAACATATCATAGTATAACATCACATCATAGTATATAACATAGTATAATATAACATAACATATCATATCATAGTATAACATCATAGTATAACATATCATAGTATAGTATAATATAACACATCATAGTATATAACATATCATAGTATAACATATCATAGTATAACAACATAGTATAACAACATAGTATAGTATAACATAACATAGTATAACATAATATAACACATAGTATAACATCACATCATAGTATATAACATATCATAGTATAACATCATCATAGTATAACAACATAGTATAATATAACGCAACATAGTATAACACATCATAGTATAACACATCATAGTATAACATCACATCATAGTATATAATATCATAGTATAACATCATAGTATAACAACATAGTATAGTATAATATAACATATCATAGTATAACATCGTATAACATAGTATAATATATCATAGTATAACATTACATCATAGTATATAACATAGTATAGTATAACATATAGTATAACGTATCATAGTATAACATAACAGTATAGTATAACATAGTATATTATATCATAGTATAACATAATGTAACAACATAACATAAAGCATAACACATAGCATAATATAACATAGCATAACATAATATAGCATAACAATATAACAGCACAGCATAACACAATATAACATAGCATAACATAACATCATAGTATAACATAACAGTATCACATATCATAGTATAACAACATAACGTAACAACATAATGTAACAATATAATATAACAACAAAACATAACACAATATAGTATAACAATATAACAGCACAGCATAACACAGTATAACATCATAGTATAACAACATAGTATAGTATAACATAACGTAACAACATAATATAACATAATATAGCATAACAATATAACATAGCATAACACAATATAACATAGCATAACATAACAAAACATAACGGCGGCACGGTGGTGTAGTGGTTAGCACTGTCACCTCACAGCAAGAAGGTCCTGGGTTCGAGCCCAGCGGCCGACAAGGGCCTTTCTGTGTGGAGTTTGCATGTTCTCCCCGTGTCCGCGTGGGTTTCCTCCGGGTGCTCCGGTTTCCCCCACAGTCCAAAGACATGCAGGTTAGGTTAACTGGTGACTCTAAATTGACCGTAGGTGTGAATGTGAGTGTGAATGGTTGTCTGTGTCTATGTGTCAGCCCTGTGATGACCTGGCGACTTGTCCAGGGTGTACCCCGCCTTTCGCCCGTAGTCAGCTGGGATAGGCTCCAGCTTGCCTGCGACCCTGTAGAACAGGATAAAGTAGAGATAATGAGATGAGATGAAAACATAATATAACATAGCATAACATAATATAGCATAACAATATAACAGCACAGCATAACACAATATAACATAATATAGCATTGCATAATATAACATAATATTTCATAACATAATATAACATAATATAGCATAACATATAACTATAGCATAACATAATACAACATAGCCTTGGGCTTTGTAAAAAAAAAATTGTGCTAGTCTAATTATATTTCCTCCTAACAGTCCTGACAAGGAAACTATAAATGTTTTAGCTGGAGCATCATTTTACTCTCAGCACTGAGAAGGATTCATAGAGGGCTTTGACCTTTCTGGCTTTGTTACCGTTATGTACATTTAAATGACAGTTAATATGCTATAGCTGTACATGTATCTGTCATCCTATAGCCAGCTGACCTTCTTCTCATCTCTTCTCAGGGTTGTGTGTGATTGAATAGTTTCCTGTCGTCGCTGGAGCTCTGACAGAGTTGCAGGTAAACGTCTGGACTGAGAGACATGCAGACGTTTTTGCGGGGTAAACGCGTGGGCTACTGGCTCAGTGAGAAGAAGATGAAGAAACTCAATTTTCTTGCTTTCGCCGACATGTGCAGGTAAACGCTGTTGTACAGCTCCTGTTTAACATGTTCCTCTGATGCAATATACAGTAACTACATTCAAGCTACTTGTACTTTTTACTTGAGTCTTTCCATGTCATACAGCTGTGCAATACTTGTGCTCCACTAGCTCTCAAAGACAGATATTGTACTTTTTTTACTCTGCTGGAGTTACAAGACACTTTTACGATTACAGTTTTTCATATCCTTCCTGTCCAGTGTTTGTGATAAACAGAAAGGATCCATCATCATGATCACGATGCGCCTAAGTGGCGTTTAGGGCCAACACAAAAGACTTCGTTGTCTCCCAGTCATGGACTCCGGAGTGATCCTGTCATGCTTTTGGCAGTCATATATCAAGTACCTGGGGTCAACTGTGCAGGAAAATGGGGGCTGCGATAGTGAGGTGAGAGAGAGAGAGAGAGAGAGAGAGAGTGCAGGCAAGGTGGAGCAGTTGGAGAAGGATTTCGGGAGTCATTTGTGATCGGAAAGTCCCAGCAAAAGTGAAAGGTAAGATGTATAAGACAGTAGTGAGACCAGCTGTGGTGTATGGATTGGAGACCGTACCCTTAACAAAGAGACAGGAGGCAAAGTTGGAGGTGGCGGAGTTGAGGATGTTAAGGTTTGCGATGGGAGGTTGGACAGGATAAGGAACGAGCACATCAGAGGGACAGCACGTGTGGAGAGCTTGGGAATTAAGCTAAGAGAGATGAGACTGAGATGGTATGGGCACATCCTGAGAAGAGATGCAGAGCATGTTGGAAGGAGAATGTTGAGGATGGAGCTGCCAGGCACACGAAAATGAAGAAGGCCAAAGAGGAGAGACATGGATGTGGTGAGAGAGGACATGAAAGTGGTAGAGAAGGATGCGGAAGACGGGGAGCAATGGAGACGAAAGATCCGCTGTGGCGACCCCTAATCGGGAGCAGCCAGAAGAAGAAGAAAGAAGATATCCAATATGATATTGGGAACCAGCTCCTTTGTCTCAGTTGATATGGTTGTCTTTTCAGTTGGTTTCCATAGCAGTGGTGGGGTTGCTAGCCCCATGCACATTGCCAGAGCCCTGGTAGCCAGCGTTACCCGTTACCGCCCCCACGGTGAGGACTTTGGGGGACAAGTGTTCCTTTATGGGTTGACAAAAATGGTCTTAGTTCTGAAGCAGAATAAGCTATTTAAACCCCTCTTGGATTGGTTGTTAAATGCCTCATCATAAAGCTGAAAACAGGGCTGTCTTTCTGAGCTCATGAAAATCCATCCATCCATTATCTGTAGTCGCTTTATCCTGTGCAGGGTCGCAGGTAAGCTGGAGCCTATCCCAGCTGACTATGGGCGAGAGGCGGCGTACACCCTGGACAAGTCGCCAGGTCATCACAGGGCTGACACATAGAGAAAAACAACCATTCATATTCACATTCACACCTACGGTCAATTTAGGTGGGGTTTACATTAGACCGTATCAGCGGATCATCAGATTAACATTTTTAAAACGATTCGCGTGCACACAGCAACGCCAATACACGGATACGCTTGGCTCCACAGGCATCCTGCGCTCCAAATCACTCCGCCCTGAACAGCGAGTGCCCTCTGGAGGGTGCGCACTCCGGCCCTGCGCAGCTCAGAGCGCGCGAGTGAAGCGCACGAGCAGTGATTCGGGACTGAGCCGCTGTGTGTGTGATCCCAGTGCATATCGGGCATGCGCATCACTTACCACTTGCAAGTGGAAGGATGGCAAGCCTAAAGACAATCATAACTACACAATGGGCAGTATTTGCATCAGTATTTGCAGTATTTTCATACTTTTATACTCTTTAATGAAAGGTGATACAAGGCGGAAGTCCGTGCCGTTTTTCAGCAGTCGCGTCACATGACCAACGCCAGCGAATCAGGAAGGTGGATGTCACAGTGACGTTGTCCAATGACGACGCCAGCTAGAGCTCAGCACAGCGTATCCGCGTATTCTCAATGTTTACACAACACCGGACCAGACACGATCTGGATTGAATACGTGGACCCTGGCGGATTCCCGTTTCCCGGCGTTTTAATGTAAACGGACAGTGCATCCGCGAAGAAAACGAGACAGATACGGTCTAATGTAAACTTGGCCTTAGTCTCACCAGTTAACCTAACCTGCATGTCTTTGGACTGTGGTGGAAACCGGAGCACCCGGAGGAAACCCACGCAGAGAACATGCAAACTCCACACAGAAAGAGGCCCTCATTGGCCGCTGGGCTCAAACCCAGGACCTTCTTGATGTGAGGCGACAGTGCTAACCACTACACCACCGTGCCGCCCTTGCTCGTGAAAATGTGACTTAAAAAAAAAAATCCATGGTTGTCACAGAACAGTGACGCTACAAACGTAAATTATCTTCTAGAATATGATTCATTCCTGTAAACAACCCAAGAAAATATAAAGTAGTTAAAATGAGCTCAACCATAAAGAACAGTAAAATGCAACATGTGCACTAATGCAGCAGGAATATTAATCCAAAAACATTGACGGGGTAATGTGTTTCTGCAGAAGGAATACTTTTACTGTTGATACTTTCAGTAAATTTGGCTGATAATATAATCAGGGTTTCCGCGGAGTCTTAAATCTAAAATTTGATAATCCTAATTTAAGGCCTTAAGTCTAAAATATGAGCATATTTTGCATTGTAGGTCTTAAATGTAATTTTGTGAAGTCTTAAATCCTTACGTCCATTTACCCCATTCGCCTTTTTTTGTTAAATGTGTTGGTGATATTCATAAGTAGTCATATAGGCTAGGTCTACTTAGTATCAGTAGGCTACGCTGCAAACTACAAATGAGACACAGTGGAATCCGGCGTCTAGCCCGGTTGGCATGGTGATGCACAGGGCATGGTGCGTGCACATTTAGACAGTAGAGCCTAAAAGAAGCGAGGGAGATTGTCACGGTTTGTAGCAAAATGGGCAAATGCAAGTTTAACGACTGCTGGCTTGAATGCAATGATTTCGTAGACTGATTAAAACGTGTACCAAACAATCCGTTTGAGGCGTACTGCACATTGTGCAAAAGAACACTCAAACTCGGCACCCTGGGTGTAAAGGCACTGGAATCGCATGCGAAAGCGGAGAAGCACCAGGCTGCCCATAAAAGTCTGCAACAATCGCATGCCATCACTCAATTTTGTTCACCGTTGTCAGGTCCAAGCACATCTCGAGACGGCGTATCAGCTAACTCCGTGCGAACTGTAACGTTACAACACGCAAACCGTACGGAATCGAATGCCTCATCCTCAAGTGATTTGCGGGATGTCTTTGGCTCCACTTCAACTTAGTTCCTCATTAATGCAAGAGCGCACCCTAGGGATGTAATGAGTTCATTGGTGAATGATAATAAATTTTGTTATTTTGAAAGTAATTCAGGCTCTCCCAATTTTCTTTATTTTTTTGTGCGGCATACCGTAAGTCTTAAATTTAATCAGTTATGGTCTTAAAAAGGTCTTAAGTCTTAAAGTGCTGATGACACGAACATGACTCTATGCAATTTCTTAAATAAACTATACAACATGGCAAACATGTTAGATTTCTGTTATAATTACGTGAAAAGAAGCTGTTATGCGAATATCCAACTTTTAATTGCACAGCGCAAGAAAACTGGGTCCGTGGCTCGCGGTCATGTTGTGACGTCAGCGGGAGAACACGCTGCGGTTCACTGGCTGTTCTACTCATAGACATCCTATGGTTCTACTCTGGTTCTACTCAATGGAAATGGCGCATGAAAACGCCGGTGAACTCTCTAGTGCTAGCTCTTCCTCTTCTGGGAGTCTAGAATTGTGTTGATCTCTTCCGAATAGAATCTATGATAGCCTACCCTCTTTACCCTTTGCCTCTCGTTGCTAGGCGGCAGTTACATGAAAGCCGCAAGCTTTCACAAGCAAATACATGACTGATATCACGCCGACTTTATGATTACATTTATGATTATCATGTAGAATCTATAGCTCTACGTACCTTTATCTTATGTCGTTTCACAACACATGTTCTGACAGGAGGACTGTCTTTGGATCCGGCATAGCTACGAGTAGACCCCCTCTGGAATACTGGCAGTGTTGCCAGATTGGGAGGAATCCCGCCCAGTTGGGCGGTTTCAAGTGCATTTTGGTGGGTTTTGAACATATTTTGGGGACGTTTTCCAGCCCAAAATATGTTCAAAACCCACCAAAATGCACTTGAAACCGCTCAACTGGGCGGGAAACCTCCCAATCTGGCAACACTGTGTAGGCACTGCTGATGGTAGTAACACACGTTTGTGCTGAACTGCACACCCAAGAGATTCTTTTAAGCTGGGAAGGGTGTCAAAACAATCCAAATCGAAGTGTTCAGAGCACAGGACGGATGTTGGTGAGGGCTCCCACTTGTCACGAGTGCGCCTGACTTGCTTCACCCACTTCGCATGCAGCTCGGGATCTCTGGGAAACTTGAATAAACTTACCCCATCCTTGTAGGTTTTGGAGCAAAAGCTGGCAACACAACGCAAAGGCATAATAACTTTTATTTATATATATATATAAAAATACTAATAATGACAAACTGAACACCTGTCTCATCAACAACAAACTGGTAAGTTAGGAGGAAGGTTCTTTCGCTGACGTCATATAGCTCCTCCTCCTCTTTCGTCTCCTGGGTGCTGCAGCCCCGTCAAATTTGCCCAAATAGCCGCGTTTTTTTTTTTTTTTATCATAACTTGTAAAATAGGCGCCTTCGTGAATTAATATATGGATCATCGGGAATTACTTTTTATGTTATAAACCATTGCCAAAGATGTCAAAAACGTGTCATCAGCACTTTAAATTGAACTTGTTCAAGCCTGCAGAAACCCTGTATAATGCTTAAATACGTTAGGTTTTGAATGCTTGTAGTGGAGTATTTTCAGTGTGGTATTATTACATTTTCTTAAGAAAAAGTATCTGAATACTTCTGCTACTGACTGACTGATTTATGCACCAACAGTTAACTTGTTGCTTGCCTGTGCTCTGGCTGTCATTAATATAGTCTATAAATTTAATGCTGTGTTCACGTGCGACTGGAATTATAGTCAGTAAGAGTTCCTGGTCTGAGCTACACTGAATGTCTGTTAGTTGCAACGACAAGGTGGAGCTTAGGAAATAATTTTGATACCCACTTGTCTGACTTATTAACCTTTATCTTTTCACCCTGTACGCTGGGTGAAGGTCGATAATTCTGCATCTTATTAAACACGTTTCCTAGTGGAAGTAAACTACAAACGTAGTGAAACACAATAGCCGGGGGAGCACGTGACGGCAGAATTATTCCAAGCTAACTTCTGCACATCAGAGTTTCATCATGTTCATCATTACCATAATGGACAATTGAAATGGAAGAAGTAACAGGAAGAGAAGTTGAAAGATGATTGCTGATCTGTTAGTTTTAAACAACGTGTATTAATAAGTCTCCTCTGGTTTAATAATAAACATATTACACACATAATCAGTGACAAATGACACGGTGAACCGTTTTAGAGGTTGGATTGTGTAATTTGTTTCCCTTTAAGGCAGTTCAAATGAAGTGTGTGTAGTTAGTCATCAGATTCAGTGACATTTCTTATCAACTGCACATCTGTTCTGTTAACATCGTTGCTCCTTAGACGGTGTTAACGAAAAAAACAACCTCAGCTTGAAATACATTTAAAGGGATAGTGTAAGGTTGCACATCAAATTTCACTGAGCATGAAGTCTAAGGCCGAAGATGACCCTAAAACCTTTTTCATTGAAATTTCTCAGAAGTACCCACCAAGTCCCGAATTATGCCCCTAGCTACGACCTTGGTAAACAAGGTCTTATCAAACAAATCTTTGGTGAGCCCCGGTGACCTTTGGTAGTGATGACATTTCAAGAACCAGCTTTGCAAGCATAAGCCATTGTGTGTACTCATCTAAGCCGATTGTTACTATTATTCTGTTCATCTTGCATTCTTTACATTATTGTATTGTGATTCTTTGTTTGGATTCAGCACCACAGTTGTTTGACTGGCTGAATGACCGGCATCGAGTGCAAAAATGGATGTTTTTGTTTGAGCTAGACAAGCTCACTTCAACCCCATTAGTACTAGTGTGCTATGTTTCAAGAACTTTGATAAGGCTTGCTTTGCCAATTGGGTGGCCTACAAGAGTGGATTTGCAAAGAGGTACATCTAATTTACACAGTATGAAGTAATCAATTATACAGTAGTGCTTGAAAGTTTGTGAACCCTTTAGAATTTTCTATATTTCTGCATAAATATGACCTAAAACATCATCAGATTTTCATACAAGTTCTAAAGGTAGATAAAGAGAACCAAGTTAATCAAATGAGACAAAAATATTATACTTGGTCATTTATTTATTGAGGAAAATGATCCAATGTTACATATCTGTGAGTGGCAAAAGTATGTGAACCTCTCGGATTAGCAGTTGATTTGAAGGTGAAATTAGAGTCAGGTGTTTTCAATCAATGGGATGACAATCAGGTGTGAGTGGGCACCCTGTTTTATTTAAAGAACAGGGATCTATCAAAGTCTGATCTTCACAACACGTTTGTGGAAGTGTGTCATGGCACGGACAAAGGAGATTTCTGAGGACCTCAGAAAAAGCGTTGTTGATGCTCATCAGGCTGGAAAAGGTTGCAAAACCATCTCTAAAGAGTTTGGACTCCACCAATCCACAGTCAGACAGATTGTGTCCAAATGGAGGAAATTCAAGACCATTGTTAGCTTCCCCAGGAGTGGTCGACCAGCAAAGATCACTCCAAGAGCAAGGCGTGTAATAGTCGGCGAGGTCACAAAGGACCGCAGGGTAACTTCTAAGCAACTGAAGGCCTCTCTCACATTGGCTAATGTTCATGAGTCCACCATCAGGAGAACATTGAACAACAATGGTGTGTATGGCAGGGTTGCAACAGGGGTGATAGCGTTCCGGCGCTGCGCCGGATTTCCGGCGTACCGTGGCTGGGGGAAAAAAAATCTAGTTCGCCCATTGTCCTGTGTCATTCTGAGATGCGCAGATAGACAGTAAATGGAATTCGCATGATATGGAACTAGTGGGAAAAAAGTGCCGTCACGGCACGAATTAGACCCTCCAACGCTATCACCCCTGTTGCAAGGAGAAAGCCACTGCTCTCCAAAAAGAACATTGCTGCTCGTCTGCAGTTTGCTAAAGATCACAGAGACAAGCCAGAAGGCTATTGGAAAAAATGTTTTGTGGACAGATGAGACCAAAATCAAACATTTTGGTTTAAATGAGAAGCGTTCTATTTGGAGAAAGGAAAACCCTGCATTCCAGCATAAGAACCTTATCCCATCTGTGAAACATGGTGGTGGTAGTATCTTGGTTTGGGCCTGTTTTGCTGCATTTGGGCCAGGACGGCTTGCCATCACTGATGGAACAATGAATTCTGAATTATACCAGCGAATTCTAAAGGAAAATGTCAGGACGTCTGTCCATGAACTGAATCTCAAGAGAAGGTGGGTCATACAGCAAGACAACGACCCTAAGCACACAAGTCATTCTACCAAAGAATGGTTAAAGAAGAATAAAGTTAATGTTTTGGAATGGCCAAGTCAAAGTCCTGACCTTAATCCAATCGAAATGTTGTGGAAGGACCTGAAGCGAGCAGTTCATGTGAGGAAACCCACCAACATCCCAGAGTTGAAGCTGTTCTGTACGGAGGAATGGGCTAAAATTCCTCCAAGCCGGTGTGCAGGACTGATCAACAGTTACCGGAAACGTTTAGTTGCAGTTATTGCTGCACGAGGGGGTCACACCAGATACTGAAAGCAAAGGTTCACATACTTTTGCCACTCACAGATATGTAATATTGGATCATTTTCCTCAATAAATAAATGACCAAGTATAATATTTTTGCCTCATTTGTTTAACTGGGTTCTCTTTTTTTATCTACTTTTAGGACTTGGGTGAAAATCTGATGATGTTTTAGGTCATATTTATGCAGAAATATAGAAAATTCAAAAGGGTTCACAAACTTTCAAGCACCACTGTATCTTACATGCGGTGACAACCTGTTGGGCTGAGGAATAGAGTTAAGAGTTGGGTTCGGAACCGAGGCTGACTATCAGCTGACGTTATTGTATTGTACCTTTTTCGTAGAGTGAATGACACACAGCTTAATGCATGCACCACTTGGGTATTATTATGACTTTATAGACCTACTTCATTGATTCATTATGAACTAGACTATGATGTAAGCTCGCCTTACTTGCACACGTGCGTTTCATGCTAGATCCAGCAGGTAATTTTGCTGCACTGCTGAATTGCATTGATTTGTTTAAAGGCTTAAATTTATTGGCTTGTCCTGCACACTGAGAAATGAGACTGTCGTGACTGTGTTGGTGTCGTGGGCTTTCAAAGTCGCACGCATACCTGCACTATTCACCTGTATAGTCATGACACTGAATATAGATCAAGGGATATGGACAGGAGCTCAAGACAGTAGGGTCCTAACTCTTTTGGCCAGTCTCGATAGGTTGTGTCGCCATTCCGTATCCGGCTGTTGAGGCACCAGGTTTTCAGCGTCTGTTGCATCTGGCTCCTACACATAGGGGCCAACATAAAGTGCCTTATCAATCTCTTCCTCCCCCTCTAACTCCTCAATCACTCGTGCCACCTCAGATAAAACGGAAGAAGAACTTTCCTAATCATCCTCTGACTGGCTTTCAATCGTGTTCTCTCTCTCGCAGCCATTGTTATTCTTGATGTCACACTTCTCACAGATTTTCACAGGAAAGCATGAATTAACATCGGAAAAATACTATTTCCCCTCAAAAAAAAATACTGAAGGTTTTGTTTTCGTGTTCTCTTTGTTGTACTGTTGTTCAATTGATCATTTGTAAGTTGAAAATGAATGCTATAGAAATTTGATGTGCTACCTTGTACTATCCCTTTAAAGTGTTGTTGTTCTAGGTTGCAATGTAATTAGGTTGAATTTTATTACCTGGCTCAAAGGTTATCAAACTATTTGCAGTCAGGAGCCCATGATGGTGTAAAAAAACCTTTCTGACTGGAGAACATTTTATTTTATGAATATAATAACTTTTTAATTATATAGACACCGGTGTTTTACTGGGAAATACGCCACTCATATTTTTCATATGAGCTACATCTGGGACATTGAGAAACACATTTTCCAATATTGTCAGTCGTGAGGAAATCGATGAATGAATTGTTTTGATTAACTTGTATAGTTTTTGTTTGTGAACGTGTCTATATAATAATAAAAAGAAAATCACACGTTGGCTTGAAGATATGAAGTTTATCTTCTCGTGTTGAAAAACTTATTTTTTGTAGGAAGTACATCGCAGATCTGAGTGACCTTTTAAAAAAATAATATTGGCTGGCTCTTTTTTTTTTTTTTTTTTTGTGGTATATCAGATATACAACAGTATACCATGAAAAAAGCCATTATTGTTACGGTATACATACACATTTGATGGAACAATTATCTCATCTCATCTCATTATCTCTAGCCGCTTTATCCTGTTCTACAGGGTTGCAGGCAAGCTGGAGCCTATCCCAGCTGAGTACGGGCGAAAGGCGGGGTACACCCTAGACAAGTCGCCAGGTCATCACAGGGCTGACACATAGACACAGACAACCATTCACATTCACACCTACGGTCAATTTGGAGTCACCAGTTAACCTAACCTGCATGTCTTTGGACTGTGGGGGAAACCGGAGCACCCGGAGGAAACCCACGCGGACACGGGGAGAACATGCAAACTCCGCACAGAAAGGCCCTCGCCGGCCCCGGGGCTCGAACCCGGACCTTCTCGCTGTGAGGCGACAGCGCTAACCACTACACCACCGTGCCGCCCCGGAACAATTATAGATTTTACAAAAAGTTAAGAATGGGGGGGGGGGGGGTTACTTGTAATATGTATCTTACGGCATTTTCAATTCTCTGCAACAGTTTACTGTGGGCGCTGCTGGCAAACAAAGAAATGCTTCTGCACATTAGCGCCGATGTGTGATGTCATGTTGTCTTGACAATCGTGCAATATCGTAAACCATATTCAACGCTCATTCTCCTTCGGGTAGAGTGACGTAATACTTGTAGGATAAGTGATATGCTAACAATATTTCATGCTGTCGAACCAAATGAATGAAACCTGCTAAAGGGTTGAGAATATATGTTTTTATTCCATCAAAAAAAGTGTCCTGTATGTATAATAATTCCCGATATTTCATTCTGATAACGTCACTCCTAGTGTTTTCTCACTGACTGGACGTGCATTGTTAAAATGCTGAACTGGTTAAAAATTAAAATTCTTCTAATTAACTTGCATATTTTTTTCTTTTTGTGTATGTGTCCATATAATATAAAGAACATTTACATGGTGGTGCGAAGATATCAAGTTTATCTTCTCGTGTTGAAAAATATTTCACTCAACTGCGTGTGTTGCTTTGCTCACTCGTGAAATACATTCACCACTCAAAGATAAACTTCATATCATGTCACCGCCTGTCAGTGTATTTGTTTATATTTGTATAATATAAATAACACACACACAGAGTTGAATTCAAAAGTTTGTGCACCCTGGCCAAATAACATATTTGATTGATTTATGAGATGAGAAGGGAAGTCTTCACAACACTTGTAGCAAATTATTTTAGGAAAATACTTTTTATTTAAAGTGGAGTTCCTTTATATTTGATGTAAAAAAAAAAAGTCAAAGGGAAAGTAGTAATTCTGTCGTGCAAATATTTGGACACCCTTCCAGTTGTAATGTGTCAGAACTTATTGTACCTTAAGGGAGTCATTAGGACTTGTTAGGAAGGTAAAGATCATCATAACGGTTTCAGAACATAAATCTTCTGACTCTTCAGATCTTGTCCAAAACTCAACAACTGTGGACTGAAAATGAATCTAACTGCTGATGACTATAAAGCAGAGGAAGGCTATAAAAATATATCAAACTGCTCCCAGCTCAGTTATTACTTGTCTGAAATGTTATTAAGAAACTCTGGAAGTCAAGGCAAGATCTGTCAGAAAACTTTCAGATAAAATTGCTGGGCAGAAAGGCAAAATAAAAACCCCCGTATGATGGGAAGGACATGCAGGAAGGTTTAGCAGAAACATGAGTCATGGTGCACTGTTGTTCTCTGCAGAATTGCTTAAACAAACATGAGCTGCATGGAAGAGTCATCGGAAGGTAAAGCCTTACTTGCAACCTCATCACAAAAGCGAATATCTGAAGTAAGCAAAACAAAATCGAGAGAAGATATCTAGATAGACATTTTCAAAACAAGTGCTGACTGATGAGGTAAAAATGGAACACACTGGCCACAATCATCAAAGGTATATTTGGAGAAAACAAAAGGAGCAACATTTGATAAAAAGAAAACCTCGTCAACTGTTAAGCATGGGAGTGGCTCTGTTATGCTTTGGGGTTGTGTGGCAGCAATTGGCACAGAAATTACATCACGTAGTACACTACCGTTCAAAAGTTTGGGGTCACCCAGACAATTTTGTGTTTTCCATGAAAAGTCACACTTTTATTTACCACCATAAGTTGTAAAATGAATAGAAAATATAGTCAAGACATTTTTCTGGCCATTTTGAGCATTTAATCGACCCCACAAATGTGATGCTCCAGAAACTCGGGCCCTGTCCACACGGCAACGGATTCAGGTGAATCTGATAAAATTGTTTATCGTTTAGGCCTGGCGTCCACACGGCACCGGCGTTTTGGGTGCCCCAAAACGAAATCTTTTGAGAACGGGTTCCAGAGTGGAAATATCTGGCAACGGTGCCGTTGTGAAGTCGTCTGGATGAGTAGAACGGATTTGTTTACAAAGATGTCACAACCACATGTGCTTCACGCCGGGTAGAAGTGTAACGAACTCGATGCGAGTTGTCAACAAATCCTATAACTTGGTTCATGAAACGCGCTTACAAAATATTTTCACTGTGAATATTTGTGTAATGGTGCAAAGTGAGAGAGAGAGAGAGAGAGAGTGAAAGTCAATCCCGCCAGCAAAAATAGGGAAAAAAGGAGCGATCTCACCTCTTCAGATGTTGGTTTAAGTCCGACAATACATTCCTCAAAAATGGCGTAGAAGAACAAATTAATCTATCAACGTGTAGCATTCAATTTATTCCGGACCATTAAAGACGCTGCCTTCCGTGTAGAATCATACGTCATCCTCGCCGCCATATTGGATGGGTCAAAGCGGAGAATAAAGATGCCTCATTCATGTGCTGCATTTAACTGTACCAACAGGTTTGCTGTCCAAATGAGATCACATGGGATTACCTTTCACAGGTGAGACTGGAAAAATACTTTTCATTGTATTTGGTCATTATAACCTAATTTTACGAACAGATTTTTCTGACTTTGTGGCTAATATGAAGTCTCGTGCATAATAGTTTATGCGCATGCGTCCTTACTACTTCTATTGTTGTGGTGTCTCCGATGGGACCGTCTTACAGCGCACCTAGAGGTGTGGCATGTGTATTGCATCGTTTTCAGCAAGTGTTGCGTTGCCATATGGACCTGATATTTTACTGATCCGTTGCCCATGTGGACGCGATGGTTTTTTTTTTTTAATCTCGTTGCCGTTGTCATGTGGATGTAGCCTCAATCTGCTCAAAGGAAGGTCAGTTTTATAGCTTCTCTAAAGAGCTAAACTGTTTTCAGCTGTGCTAACATGATTGTACAAGGGTTTTCTAATCGTCCATTAGCCTTCTGAGGCAATGAGCAAACACATTGTACCATTAGAACACTGGAGTGAGAGTTGCTGGAAATGGGCCTCTATATACCTATGGAGATATTGCACCAAAAACCAGACATTTGCAGCTAGAATAGTCATTTACCACATTAGCAATGTATAGAGTGGATTTCTGATTAGTTTAAAGTGATCTTCATTGAAAAGAACAGTGCTTTTCTTTCAAAAATAAGGACATTTCAAAGTGACCCCAAACTTTTGAACGGTAGTATATGTAGCCAGAAGAATGGATTCCAGTAAATTCTGGAAACGAATCAGTCAGTCGGGAGGGACTGAAGCTTAAAAGAGGCTTACTAATACAATAGGACAATGTTCCAAAATATAACTCAAAATCCAACATGAACAACTTCAAAAAAGACAAGGTGAAGCTTTTGTAATGGAATCAAACATAATTGGAAGCCTGTGGGTAGATTTTAAGCATGCTGTGCATGCAAGACAGCTCCGGAGTATCACAACTAGAAATGTTCTGTAAGGAAGAGTGGGTAAACAATCATCAAACGAGGCTCCTAACTGGCTACAGAAAGTATTTGCAAGCTATGATTTTTATTGTTGAATGTGTGATACGTTTTTATTGCAGAACTTCACAACCACAGTCTTAACCTGTTAAACTGTTTTGAAAAGGCATAGATTCATGTTAACGTTATTTATACATCACCAAGCAATTGGGTCTATAATAACTATCCTCATTTTGAGAACCGCTGATCTAGCTCAACATGATGATAGATCTTGTTTGTTTGTTTTTTGTTGTTGTTTTTTTGTGTATTCATAAAATCAGTGTTGTAGCAGTGACTTTTTTCCAAAAGTACAGGTCTATCCTGCATTCTCATTACATTATCTGAAAAACTTGTCGTTATAGTTAACTCCCAGACTGTATATGTTGTGTATTATATGGTCGTGTCTTATGATTGGTATTCACCATAGAGGAGCCGTGTTAGTCAGCATTCAGAGAACGAAAGCAAAGGAAGTCTGAGTTAGCATAACAAGGCCAGGTGAAGAGTGGGTTTTGTGCTGCGTGCTGTGTTTTTGGTGGCCACTGAAATCTGAGCAGACAGAATTGTTGGTTCAACAAAAGGTTTTGGCTACATGCGGGTGTGAGGAAAAAGAGCTCCTGTAACCCACATTGGGACGTTTGTGTGAGTGAGACTAACTCTGTTTCACACTGCAAGTTGTATCCCACTGTATCAGTCTCCAGTTGAATGAATAGTTATGTAATGTGTAGAACAGGCATTGTGTCTGATTAACTCAGAAACAGAAAAGGAGTGTGCAAGAAAGAGGGGAGAGGAGAAGAGATCAGAACAACGTGATCACTGTGAGCGGTGAGCTTTTGTCAGTCACTGGATGAGTATTGAATTGTATGTCCATTTATTTTGACCCACAGTGACTGATCAAGCTAACTATGTTGTGCTGAATTTGTAGTTTCTGATGAACACTGTTGGTGTCCTGTTTCTGTCTCAAATCCATAGTCTTGAAATGTGTGTTTTATATATTCATCATTTAGATTTATTTATTTATCTGGCACATTTTATTAAGAGTAACATTTTTTATGATACCCCCTTCTCTCCAACATGCATTAGGTGCTAGTTCTAGGCAGTGCTGGTTCAGAGTTGGTTCAAATTTGCCCCTTTTCCACAAAGCAGTTCGGGGCCAGTGCTTAGTTTGGAACCGGGTTTTCTGTTTCCACTGACAAAGAACTGGCTCTGGGGCCAGAAAAACCGGTTCCAGGCTAGCACCAACTCTTTGCTGGGCCAGAGGAAAGAACCGCTTATGTCAGCGGGGGGCGGAGTTGTTAAGACCAACAACAATAACAAGACCGCAAAAGATCACCATTTTTAAGCGACGAGAAGCAGCAGCTGTACAAACGCGAAGTCATCCATTATTATTGTTGTTGTTGCTGCTGCTTCTTCCGGGTTGTTTTTGCTTCGATATTTGCGCCAAGGTTTATGCAAACGTAGCGACGTAACTGACGTATACAGGGACGTAATGACGTGGCTCCCCTTAGCACCGCGAGCTATGGAAAAGCAAACTGGTTCTCAGCTGGCTCGCAAGTTGAACGAGTTGTGAACCAGCACTGGCCCTGAACCAGCCCTGGAACTGATTTGGTGGAAAAGGGGTAATTGTGAACCTTCTAAGGACCGATTTGCTTTTCCATGGACTAGAGCCACCAGAGATCCATGCCATTATGTCCCTGAATATGTCTCTGCTTTCCCAGCAGCATCAAGCACAAGAACAATGGTGGACTACTGGATTAGGAAGACTAGACACTACACTAACTCCGTTTTCTGAAAATGGGGATCACAGAGTTGCAGTTAGTCTGTTGGTCATGATAATCCCCTAGCCCCTGATGCAAGTGGTGTTGGACCAGCAAAATGTTGGTGCTGTTCTCAAACCGGTTTTCCTGGCTGAGGGCCTGCTCTTTGGCTGTCAAAACATGAAGAACTAGTTCAGAGTTTTCCACCAGTTCCAAACCGGCCCTCGAACTACCCTGGTGGAAAAGTGGTATAAGTGAGCCAGAGTTGCGTCTAATCGCACAGCTGAGCACTTGATGTTTTGCTCAAGAACCCAATAGTGGTCTTTGGTAATTCCTCTGGTCACCATTATTGAATCTTAACTACTGACAGTAAAAGTACTGTCAGACATTAATGTTCATAATAATCACTGTACAATAAGGCTAGCATGTGGTTTTTTTTTTTAATTATTATTTAAAATTTTTTTTTTACATTGATGTTTTTTACGACATTCATTGTATTTTTCTTTTGTATGGTACACATTAATGATCACAAATGTAAAATATTTTGCAGGAATTTTATGACGGTGCTGAACTCGCTTGCAGTTTGGTTTCATTCACAACGTGATTCTGTCACCCTTGTGTCCAACGTTTTTCTTTTTTGTCTTTGTTTCATTTCATTGAAAGAAAGTGAAAAAGATGACGAAACCAAATAGTCATAAGAAAAGGAAACGCAAGTTCCTTCCAAAGTGGCTTAAAAAAAAGGAGTCTCCTTTCACCTGGTGACCACAATGTTTTTTTGTAATCTGTCTTTAAATTAATTTATACTTCAAGTTTTACTGGATTAATCCAGATTTAATTTTATTTCCTCCAGAAGTTTTGAATTTGGGTGAGGTCTAACTCTTAAAATTATATCCCCACACACACACACACACACACACACACACACACACACACCATACTGGGGCATTGGATTGTTTTTCTTTATTGTTACAGTTAAAGTTTGATCTTTATTGAAAAATTACAAATCATTAAACCATAATAATTATCATAACTATACGTGTTTTTTTTTGATAAACTTTTTGTTAACCACTTTTCCTTACATTGAACTAGTAAATACATGGTAATAAAAAGGTTCTAGTCAGGACAAGTGGAAAAATCTTGCTGCTTGTCTGACTGGACAAGTGGATTAAAAAATTTAACGTTGAGCCGTGAGTGCTTGCCCCCCCCCCCCCCCCCCCCCCATGCCGTATTAAAGTGCTGATGACACGTTTTTGACATCTTTGGCGATGTTTTATAACATAAAAAGTAATTCCCGATGATCCATATATTAATTCACGAAGGCGCCTATTTTACAAGTTATGATAAAAAAACGCGGCTATTTGGGCAAATTTGACGGGGCTGCAGCACCCAGGAGACGAAGGAGGAGGAGCTATATGACGTCAGCGAAAGAACCTTCCTCCTAACTTACCAGTTTATTGTTGATGCGACAGGTGTTCAGTTTGTCATTATTAGTATTATTATATATAATATATATATATTAGTTATTATGCCTTCGCGTTATGTTGCCGGCTTTTGCTCCAAAACCTACAAGGATGGGGTAAGTTTATTCAAGTTTCCCAGAGATCCCGAGCTGCATGCGAAGTGGGTGAAGCAAGTCAGGCGCACTCGTGACAAGTGGGAGCCCTCACCAACATCCATCCTGTGCTCTGAACACTTCGATTTGGATTGTTTTGACACCCTTCCCAGCTTAAAGTATCTCTTGGGTGTTCAGTTCAGCACAAACGTGTGTTACTACCATCAGCAGTGCCTACACAGTGTTGCCAGATTGGGATTTTTCCTGCCCAGTTGAGCGGTTTCAAGTGCATTTTGGTGGGTTTTGAACATATTTTGGGCTGGAAAACATCAGCAGTATCTGTTGCCAGTATCTGTTGCCAGATACTGCTGAAGTTTTCCAGCCCAAAATATGTTAAAAACCCACCAAAATGCACTTGAAACCGCCCAACTGGGCGGGATTCCTCCCAATCTGGCAACACTGCCAGTATTCCGGAGAGGGTCTACTCGTAGCTATGCCGGATCCAAAGACAGTCCTCCTGTCAGAACATGTGTTGTGAAACGACATAAGATAAAGGTACGTAGAGCTATAGATTCTACATGATAATCATAAATGTAATCATAAAGTCGGCGTGATATCAGTCATGTATTTGCTTGTGAAAGCTTGCGGCTTTCATGTAACTGCCGCCTAGCAACGAGAGGCAAAGGGTAAAGAGGGTAGGCTATCATAGATTCTATTCGGAAGAGAGCAACACAATTCTAGACTCCCAGAAGAGGAAGAGCTAGCACTAGAGAGTTCACCGGCGTTTTCATGCGCCATTTCCATTGAGTAGAACCAGAGTAGAACCATAGGATGTCTATGAGTAGAACAGCCAGTGAACCGCAGCGTGTTCTCCCGCTGACGTCACAACATGGCCGCGAGCCACGGACCCAGTTTTCTTGCGCTGTGCAATTAAAAGTTGGATATTTGCGTAACAACAGCTTCTTTTCACGTAATTATAACAGAAATCTAACATGTTTGCCATGTTGTATAGTTTATTTAAGAAATTGCATAGAGTCATGTTCGTGTCATCAGCCCTTTAAGCCAATGCGGTGCCCCTGGGCACTATACCTCAAGTGCCCCACCACCCTGCGCGCACGCGTTCAGTAACCTCCTGCCGGGACCGTTAGCAATAGCCAGTTCTTTTTTTCAACTCCGTTAGATCTCCCCATAGCGCAGGATCAGTTGAAATGGAGAAGTGTTCTACTGGCGTCGGCTGCGCTGGGTTGACATCCATAACACCCTCGTCTTCCTTCTCGTCACCATGGTGTGAACTGATCTCTACCTGGCTTAAAGTGGCTTCACACATATCCTCCTCCCCGAGGTCTCCCTCGCTCCCATCTTCCTCAAGGGGATCCTCGTCGTCGCCGACCCCTCGGCTAACACTGGCTGTGGTTGTAGCATCTCCCCGGCTAGTGCTAGCAGGGCCATCTCCCTCACTAGCATCGCTGATTTCACTAGCTTCGGCTTCAGCGCTGGTAGTGAGAGCAGTTGTTGATGTTTTTATAAAAAAACGATCTAACACTGGAACATTTTTAATTGCAGCTACACGCCTGGAGTCTTTCTCTTTTTTTTAATTTTCTCTTTGCACAACCACTCAATTGATGTCTGTCCATTTTTCATTTCTACCGCGGTTTTTAAAAAATTGATAAATTTCACCGTAGGTGGACTGGCTCAACTGACAAGTTGAGGAAAGGGGGGTTAATGGTCACATAGGCCACTCTTGCTCAGAATTATGATTATTGTTGTTCTTATGAAATTAGAGTTCATAATGAATTATATATGACTATTTAACAATGTCAAGTGTATAACCATTTTAAGTGTACAAACATTCACGAAAAATATTTTTAAAGTTTCTGTCATGTGGTGCCCCCCCACTGGCTGTGAGTGGTTAGTGCCCCTGGGCACTGTGCCGCAGGCCCATATAGTTAATCCGGCCTTGGCCCCCCCCATGTTTAGCTCTGCAACCGAAACTAAGGCTTGAACACATTTAAAATGCAAAATAATAAAATTATAGACAATATTTAAGAGGACTTGCCAGCAAAGCAATGTTTATGGGTTTTGTGGGTAAAGAGTTCCTTGTGCAGATTTAGCCTGCATATAATAGTATCATGTGTCTAATGATTAAATACAGCTTGCATTGACGCAAGCCATACAACAAACAAACGTACAGAGTAACATGCGTCAAGAAATCTTATCCTGTCAGAATAGTACTTAAAGGGCGTATCACGGGTAAATTCAAGAGCAAGATCAATGCAATTCTCCTATTTTATATTAAACTTTGGTCAAATATTTGTAACATTCTGCATTCTCTGCAATTTTTTTTACCTTGCACAATACCAGAAAAATTCAGTTGAAATCAAGCCATTTGAGGTGAATTGGTCCGCCTCTGAAAAAACTTGGCATTTGGATTTCCCGGCAAACATTGATTTTCGTGACGTCATCTGTGGGACGCCTCCCTCTGAATCCTACGTCAGCGCTGGTTTGTTTATGAGAAAATGACCTGGTGGTTTGCTGCAAATTTCTTCATTATCACGTAATTATTAAAATGGTTAACAGATGTATCGTAGGAGGGTGTAGCAATACCAATCTTGATGGGATTAGTACTCATTGTTTTCCAAAAGACCAGACAATGAGAGAGAAATGGGAGCGCTTGGTCTACACAGGCTGTGCACTGAAACTGCGCAAGCTCTCGGAGCCTGCTGGCGCTTCCGCAGGTAACGTCACGAATCTGGTTCCAGACTCCCTTGGGATTTTTCCAGACACGTTTTGTTATTTTATTTTTTTCTGCTGTAGACAGCTGGCCTTGTCCAAAATTACCTTTCTGGATGAGTGTGTAAAGGGACATACTCATCTCGTTATCTCTAGCCGCTTTATCCTGTTCTACAGGGTCGCAGGCAAGCTGGAGCCTATCCCAGCTGACTATGGGCGAGAGGCGGGGTACACCCTGGACAAGTCGCCAGGTCATCACAGGGCTGACACATAGACACAGACAACCATTCACACTCACATTCACACCTACTGTCAATTTAGAGTCACCAGTTAACCTAACCTGCATGTTTTTGGACTGTGGGGGAAACCGGAGCACCCGGAGGAAACCCACGCGGACACGGGGAGAACATGCGAACTCCGCACAGAAAGGCCCTCGCCGGCCACGGGGCTCGAACCCGGACCTTCTTGCTGTGAGGCAACAGCGCTAACCACTACACCACCGGGCCATCCTTAAAGGGACATACTTTCATATTAAAAAAAAACCAAAAAACAAAATTGGTCCAGAATATGCCCTTTAAGACTAAATCATGTAGCTAGAACATAAAGCTAGGGTAGGCCATTTTGGGGAAACCTGGAAGAGTAATCTAGATTTTGAAAGCATCCAACTGAAAAATCCCACCTACTCCCTTCAGCGCTCTCTCTATAGACCCTTTTCAGTCACGTGACCTTCGTAAACGCGACCGCCATTTTGGACATGTAGTGGACTTCGGCTCGAATCGGTTTGAATGCGAGGAAGGCGACAAACATAAAAGAAAAAGGAGCGAGATGCAGAAAACTGTATTTACTAGTTTACTGTAATTATGATCTGGAAGCTATTTACACCGGATCCAGTGTAAATAGCTGCCGGAGCCAACGTCCGAGCTTGCTGGAGCGCGCGCGCTCCGGCCGGCCGCGAGCGAGCGCGCTCCGGAACCTCGGACGTTGGCTCCGGCAGCTATTTACACTGGATCCGGTGTAAATAGCTGCCAGATCATAATTACAGTAAACTAGAATGGAATGTTAACAGCAATGTAATGCCTTTTCTGGCTAATTTTATTCGTCTTACCTCCAACAAAGTGGTCACTACACAAGCGTTGGTATGCCGCTATCCATCTTCTCCGTCGGTCAGCATCTACCGGGATCCGATAAAATGATAACCCTTGCCTTGTTTGTTGATGGTTACTACATCCAGGTGCACAACAATATAGTGGCATGATGGAAGTCTTGCTGAAAATAAACACTTTCTTTGCTGCCGTTCCTCAATGTTGGCTGTGGTAAACTACTGGTAGTACATGTCCAAAATGGCGGCCGCGTTTGTCGTGACGTCACGTGAAAAGGGTCCATAGCCACTCCTCCAAAACACATGAACACGCACTGCCTGATTACTGCTGGGCAATATGTCTGCCTCGACTTGTGGAAGACTCCGGTCACGTTCAGTGAGTGCACAGACAGAGTGCGTGCAAAGTCGGCAGTTAGGTAGGTAGGCCCTCGGACTGGACTTTTACAGCCCTGTGACTGACGGGGCTTTTGTGACAGTGTTTTTCTTTGTATTGTCTGGGTATTTGATTTATTCATGACCTATTCTACCTTTAACATGCCAAATATGCAGAGTTGATCCTGTTTTGCAACATCACAAACTGAGATTGTGTAATGCTTCGTTAATGTATTTTCTTACTGAAATGCTGAGAAACGTCTGTTTTAACTGACAAAATGTAACTTTTGTGCCATGTTAGCTGTGTTTTTGTTTGTGCAATTTGATGAAAGGAGTATGGAAATCATTTACATGTTATGTTTTTGAGTTCAGGGTTACTTTGTGTTGAAAGCAAGTTGGCTTTTGTTTGTACTTAAGCTCTGTCAAAGCCTTTTGTGTGAAAAGGGTGTCTGATGAAGTGGCTGAGAAAGCCATGGTAGCCTGACTATGAATGCAGCCTCTTTTTTTTTTTTTTTTTTAAACACACTACACTAAAGCTGAACCAATAGCTGTTTTAGACTGTTTCTTTGTAACCAGGACAACTAGGAAAGCATGGAACGTACTGAACCCTGAACGTACTGAATACTAAGCTCATGTGTGTTATATCCCTGTCTCAGACAGCTGATGGTGAGGAATCCCTGCTGAACCCATATAAAGCTCAGCTGGCAGTAAAAGTGTGTGCGCAGTAGGGCGGACAAATGTATGCTACAAAGGAACCAAGATCCCCTGTTGTTCTCAAATTAGCTGTCTCTAAAACTAATTTTACACGTCCTTCAGAGATGTAACTCTGGAATATGGACAATAATTAAATGAACACAGGACAAATTTCTGTGGAGTTGTTTTCCTTCGAACTTGGATTTGTTACACATGATTGTATGATGTAGTATACAGTATGCATTAAGCCTCGGTCACAACCGGCCGTACGTGCTCCTACGGCCGGTCTACGTGCAAGAAATGCACGGAGGGAGCGCGTGAAACGTGCTGATTTTCGAGCCGCAGAGGTTCTTTGTCATGTCAAACAAACTCTACGGGCGCTTATGTTTTTTTTTTTTTTTTCAGGTTGCAAGACAAACTTGCGGCCAACGTGCGTCTTTCTCCACGAACAAAAAAAATGCAGCGATTTGGGAAACGCCAAAAATTGCACGGCCAAAAAATCGTACGTCCGGTTGTGACCTAGGCTTTATAGGTTTGAATATTAAGAATATTATTGAAATGTTTTTATGTATTTATCTATCTGTACATAATGTTAAACAATCTAAGCCACTATTCCTTTAGCTTTACTGAATTCCTCCTGAGCGCTGATGGTGTTCAGTAGTCAGAATAACTCCTTCAGTGCAGCTCTTGCGTCTTAGTCAGGGAGTTGAAATAGGTAAATCTTGGGAGTCATTAAACATTTACTCTGGTATTAACCAAGCATTTGACAGATTAGAAAGGAAGCTTTGCTGGTTTGTGTACACAGTGCTTCCATCAATCATGTAAAGCTCTGACAGTGGACACTCATGTTCAGTTCTCGTTTCTGTTGGGAAAGAATAGCTATAGGAGGAACATTAACGCTATCTGAATGTTACTCTTTGGATGATGCATGTCTTGGGTGGTGTCAGTGACACAGCTCTTGATTCATTTGATTTCTGTGCTGCGACTGTATTAATATTATATTAACTGTATGTTCTTATTAACAGTATCATTATGTAGTTCATTATAGCCTGGCAGCTTTTGTGTTCCGTGGACAAAATATCGTCGATTCCCCCCCAAAGCTGATCCGAGCTGCTGAAATCATCATTGTGCTATTTACGTGGGGAAAACAAACAAAAACCTGCCCACAGTTCTAGAAAATATACTTTTTATGCTCTGGCCTTCCCTATTATGAGTGAGCAGACATCTTAATGATGAATTTGTTTGTCGTGGCCTCTCTTTCTCTACCTTGTTTCTAAAGAGAAAAAATTTAATCTTTGGAAATATACTGCAGTATATTAGTGTTTTAAATTTTATTAAGGAATGTATTGTATTTTATGCTCTTTTTAATAGCATAATTAAAAAGATGAGTTTCGATTAGCTGTGTATAACAACTGTTGAGTAAAATAAGATAAATCCCAGCTTGGCTGAGTCCTTTGGGGCAGTAGTAACTCTGTGTTTAAGATTCTGTATGAGAGCCACTGTTGGACTCCAGAGCAAGACGCTAAACTGCTCACTGTTCTGTTCTTGCACTGTTTTTTTTCTGGCTCACTTGTCAAATTAAAAGTGCCTGCCAGATGCATACATGT